>NC_038246.2:32601555-32797588 GCF_000004515.6 Glycine max
CCTAACCCATACGCCCTACGCCCTAACCACATACAATCAGTCCTAGGCCCTTAACTAAACCCTAGCCACTAACCCTAATATCTATTTTGATGCAAATATATTAAACATCAAAAACAAAAATGTTACCTAAAATATAGTATTAAACTTTAAATTTTTTTCCATACCACCATGCAATCATACATATTTTTTTTATTAAAAAACAAAACATACCTATTTTTAATACAAAACAAACAAATACAACTAAATTTATAAAAAAATTAACGAAATTGATAAAAAAAAATTGCAAACCTTCTTACGGAAGAAGTTCTTCCGTATTAACAACCCTAACGCCATTCCTCCATGGATGCAATCCTAAGCTCTAAGTCATCTACCCTATAACAATAATCATAGAAAAAGCAATTAAAGGGTAAGAAAAGGAAGCTAACCTCGATGCCGGAGAATGTATAAGGAAATGCAAGTGGAAATGGCTGTGCAGAAGACGAAAACGGAGAAGACGAAAGGGGAGAAGCTGCAGAAGAAGAGGAACGAGCAAGAAGATGCGGAAGAAGGTAGTGACGTTGGGTGTGGGTCTCGCTTTTTTATTTAAAATTAACCAAGGACAATTTTGTCCATTCATTAAAGTGTTGGTGCACCTAGCAACACCCAACTATTGTTTGAGGTTGAATTGTAGCATTTAATGGATTTGTTGCATTTCTTGCCACTACATTGTAATCAAGAGTGAGAGGTTATCATGTTTGTCTTAAAAAGTAGTGTCATGAATTTATTTATTATTTTTTTTTACAGTAAATTTGTTCTTCTTTGGTGAATTTTGATGAAGTAATTTTTGGCATGGGTGGCAACTTAAATTGGAGTTCCTGATTAAAACAACATATCTTGATTTTTTTATTTTTTTTCATTTTCCTTTGCCGTATTTGTTAAGCTCATAGAGAAATTATGACCAAACAAATTAGATATCAAATAGAGATGGTTTTCAACTTTTGGATTGCAATCAAGGATATCTCCCAATCAATAGATTAAGATGAATTCTTTTTGAGATATAAAGATTACCAAAATGAGAAGGTTTTTTTTCACATGCACAATAAAAAAATTGAATTTCTACTCGCATACTTTAGGAACTTAATTATTTAGTAATTATGTTGTACAGGTAAAGAGAATAAATCAATTTTTCATTACATCAAATCTATATGAAGTGTGACTATTAATCGAAGGTATCTGGGTTCAAACCTGACACTTGTTATATCAAGATGAAAAGCAAATATTAAAAATGAAACTAAATAATATTAAAAGTCTCTTTGAGAGACACCTACCTTATGGGTTTTTAGTCCATAGCTTTTATTCATTATGCCAAAATGGAATCAACAAGTTATTCAATAGCCTGACCTGATTTAATTTAGTATGGCCGTGCAATGGAGCAATGTCTTGTCACCTATTCTCTCTTTTGATTACACTCCCAGCTAAGTTTTCACTTTTGATTATACTTAACTTTTGTAAAAACTGTGCTAACAGAATCCATTCTAGTTTCTACACTTTTGACTTGATCTCTTACTACAAATTTTCATAATTTTATAATAAATTATTAGGCTTAAATATGTTTAAGGTCTCTAATAAATAATCAAATTTTATTTTAAGTCACTAATAATTTTTTTCGTTGTTTTGAGTCTACGATATATTAAAATTTTTGTTTTAAATTCTATCATCAATTAAGTGATTATGTGTCCTTAAAGTAAGAACTTAGATATATTAGACCTTAAATATAGTTAAGCCTAATTATTAAATCAGAAAGAGAAACTACACTATCTTAGTCCATTGATTTTAACCGTTGAACGTTAAATTTTAAATGATTAGAAAGTTGACTAATATAGTTAAAAAAAAATACTTAACGAGGGATTAGAACCATGGTTCTTAAAATAAGAAGTACACTCTTTTATCATTATACTCAAGTGTTCATTTGAATATTTGGTGCAAAATATAATATTAATATAAGTTTTATACAAAAATAATTCACAATTCAAATTTTATTCTTTTATAATTTATCATATTTTTATAATCTTATATATTATCTTTTAAAATATAATATATATGATTAAATTCTATTTTAACATAAATTAGAATATGCATACTTATATAAGTTTTATTTTAATTTTATATATTATATTTTTATAATCTTATGTATTTTTATCACATTATTCAAAAATTATTTTATAAATTAAATATATAATATAGATTTTATCTTTAATGTATCTTTTTTTACATAAATTATAATTTCATAAAATGACAGTATTTTATTATCTTTTTAATATTTATATATGTAATTTAATGATAGTATTTTTTTACCTATATTAAGATATTCTTGTTATTTATTATAATAGTATTTTTATTTATATTTAACTTCATTTAATCAAGTATGAAATATTTTTAAAAAATTAAATTATATAGTAAAGATACATAATTAAATAAAATGATAGTATTTTTAATTTTTTAAAATATTATGTATGTAACTTATTGAAATTATTTTTTAATATATATTATAATAAATAACATGAATATCTTAATACAGATAAAAATAAATTTATTATTGAATCAAAAGTATTATTTTAAAAGATAAATATAATATATAAAATTAAAACTTATATAAATATACATAATCTAATTTATCTGAAAATAGAAATTTATCTTATACATTATATTTTAAAAGATAATATATAAGATTATAAAATATAGTAAATTAAAAATGAATCAAATTTAAATTTTGAACTATTTTCACTTAAAACTTATACTAATACTATATTTTGTATCAAATATTCAAATGATTACTTGAATGTAATGATAAATAAAGTGTTTTTTTATTTTTATTTCAAGGATCATGGTTCTAGGTTGTCTTTCAATATTTTTTAAGTTCTTACTATGATAGTATATTTTGAAATATAGAAAAACTCAAATAATAAATTAAAAAATAGAAAGATCAATTTAGTGTAATAAATAAAATAAGGAAATAAATTTTACAATTAAGCCTAAATTATAAGAGAATATATGAAGATAGAGTATAGGAAAAGAGAATTGTTAACTTCAAAAGTTTTTTTTATAAGATCTTTGTCATCAGTCTCTCTGTCCAATAAATGTGTCCAATAAATGTGATAATGTATTTGTTAGTTGGACATGTCAATAATATATTTGCCGAAATTAATCACATGGCGTGTCACCTAGGATTTTTTATTTTTATATTTAATTTCTTAAAAAAATGCCAACACCCATTTTTATTTTATTTCTCTCCCTTCCTTCTTCCCCTCTTCTTTTCTTTTCTCGTTCTTCCTCCTTCTCTCATGATCCCAAAACCGCAAACACCACCTTACTCCAAGCTTACCCATCCTTTGTGAAAGCCAACCACAACCACTCAACAACAGCAGCTAGAAATCTAAAACCTATACAATCCAAATCCGAAATCCTACACCACCACCAACAACAATATAGCTGAGTCAGAGATAATCTATTTATATAATTTTTATTTTGCTAACAGTTGAAGTTGGTGTAGAACAGGATCTCCAGATAAGAAATATTCCTGCACCACTCTCATGATCGAGATGTTAAAATTGTAATTATTGAAACATTAAATTGGCGGTATATATCTAGAAGTTGGGCATTAAAAAAAATGAAATATCAACCAAAAAAATGTCTGTACATTGAAAAGCATAAATTTTCTAATGGATCAAAAGGAAGAAATCGAACAACATTGGATGTGGAAGCTTTTGCAGTGAAGAGTGATGTAGTTTACTTGGTTTACTTCTTCATCTTCGTCAGAATCACCGCTCCTTGGCATCACCATTCATGTGGTTGGACTTCTAAGACGTGCTTCACAACAACTATGGGTACCGCCATGAGTGCACCGTGACTTAATGTCAGAGTATTTCCTCGTCAGACCATTGATGTAATGGTGGAGCAACTCAGATGGAGAGATGGAGGACATCTCAGATCTGAAAGGGGAGGAAGAAGAAGGGATAAAAAGAGAGAAAAAAAAAAAACCAGGGGAATGTCCGGAAAGGGGGGGAAAAAAAAAAGAGAAAAAGTAAAAGAAAAAAAAAGAATAAATTCACGGTACATGTCATGTCACTGATATCTTCTATGTGACTATATATACTTGTATCACTGACATTATGAGAAAAAAATAATTTAAAGATCAATTACGAAATTCATATATATTTTAAGAATTTTAACATTGAAGTCTTCTTTTGATTTGAGATGGACTAAATTTGATTTGTTTTTTAAACATAGCTTTCTTGTGTGATGTGGCGTGTTCCATAACTAAAAGTAGGGTTACAAAAAATAACCTAATCTAGAGTAAAAAGGGAAATAAAATCATAAAATAAAGACTAAAATATTTCATTCATTCATTGCTTTTGATTTCCCTGAAAGAGAGATACATTCCTATAGAATCAATGGATATATTTATCCATATATCAACATCTCATTATTTATAATAAAACTATAATAATTTATAATATCAATATCTAACTATATCCTATATACCATTTAATTTTGAGAGCATATATTTGAGCCTCCGTAGGCCATCCTAACATGGCCTATCAAAAATTAAAATTTAAGTTTGAATTTATGTAGTTTAAGCAATAGTATTTGGTAAGCATTAAAAATACAAAAGTTAAAAATTAAAGACTTAAATGAAAAAAATTGCATTTTTTAAAATGTTATCGTTACTCAAATTTTCAATACAAAATAGACAAGAGGAATGAAAATGATTAGTTTGGTGAACTTTTAAATTTTAAATTTTATCTTAAAAAAGATTAAAATAAAAAATGACATATTATCAATTTTTGTAATAAAAAAATACTTTGATAACAATTTATCTTTATTTTGTTTAACTTGTGCTTTGGTTAACAAGTGAGTGCCTGTTAGGTGAGAGAGTTGTCTCAGCATGTCAATATTCAGGATTTGTGGGAAAATGAATTCAGTAATTCTAAGGAGTGACTTTCCTTTATTTTAATCCATTAGATTAAATTAATAGCTTAGATTTTGCCACTTGTTTTATAAGATATTTTTATTAGTTTAATTATCAATTATGTTTTATTTTTATTTTTATTTTAAAATTTCCAGAAATTATCTGACAATTTCTAAATTGCCAGAAATTGTTTCTATAATAAAAAAAAAGTCTCTAAGTGATTTAGTAATCGTCAAAATATTCTTGGTGATTTTACACGCTTACAAAAATTTCTTTACAAGTACAAAAATCTTGACGGTGAGATTGATGTGATGACTTATAAAATGAGGAAAAGTCTTTTCTTATGGCATCACTCTATTTAAGGGAGTTATTTTGTGAACCAATAATATTTCTTGTGCATCCAACAACCTTTTGATTTGAAAATTTGGTAATAACCCCTCCCTTATAATTTATTCTTCTTCTTTTTTGTTTTGAAAATTCGGTAATTACCCCTCTCTTATAATTTCTTTTTCTTCTTTTTTGTTTTCCTTCTTCATGCAACATTTCTTTTTCTTTGTTTTCACCTTCATTCTCGTGAGAGGTACTCCTTCGTTGTTGTGTCTGCTTTGACCGAGGTGCATTAGTTACGGTGATTTGTCGATAAGTGGTGGTTGTAGTAATGATTGGTGTGACGGTTAACAACAGAGGTAGAGTCTACAACTCGATCTAATTTTTTTCCGTATAAACTTATGAATTGTTATTCTATAAGTTATATAAAATTTACATATTGATAATCCATAAGTTTTATTTAACTTACGGATTACCAATCCGTAAGTTTTTTTTTTTTTTTTACTTTTTAAAAATTTGTTTTATTCATTATTTAAATATAATTAGTATTATTATTTAAAATAATTTTAAATACGTATAATTTCATAATTCATTCATACCTTTTAGTTTTTATAGTTTAAAATGGTATTTTTTAAAAAACAATTTAGACTTTTATTTTATTTTAGTCGTTTTAAATTTGTTTTTTTAGTCCTTATAATTTTATGAATTACAATTAAGTATAAAAATATTAACAACACATTCGTAAGTAATTTATCACAATATAATTTGTAATAAAAAATTTAACATTTATAACTAATTTGTAGGTAATTTACTTATGTATATTAATTATGAAAGTCTAAATTTTAATATATATGGTTATGAATTTTAATGTATTATATTATTAAATGCAATAAAAAATTAAAAAATTGTGTAATGGTATATATATGGTGTGGTTAATGGTCATTTGTTTGTCATTGAACTTTTTTTAATGTTTTGTTAAGACGGATGAAGATCAGTGAATGCATGAGAACATAATGTCTGAAAAAGTTGATATGAATACCTAGTGTGTGTACACAAAGGATCAAGTTGATGTTTTGATGATGCCAAAGGATTACATGTTTCACAAAGCTTTATTCAAGACCAAGAAATCAAAGATATTCAAGATGGATAATCAAGACAGTCTCTAGAATCTTAGAAAAGGTATATTAAATAGGAAGGAAATTCTAATTGAAGTAGCAAAAGGTTTGGCAAAAAAATTTTAAGTTAAAAAGTCTTTTTCAAAGAGATTTACTCTCTGGTAATCGATTACCAGAGGATGTAATCGATTACGAGTGGCCAAAACTGATTTACAACAGCTATTAAAATTTGAATTCAAAATTTGCACTGTGTAATCGATTACACATATATGGTAATCGATTACCAGCAGTTTCTGAACGTTTTAATTCAAATTTTAAAGCTTGTAATCGATTACACATATACTGTAATCGATATGTGTAATCGATTACCAGAGCAGATTTTCAGAAAATATTCTCAACAGTCACATCTTTTTATGTGGTTCTTGAATGGCTATCAAAGGCCTATATATATGTGACTTGAGACACGAATTTGCTAAGAGTTTTTCAGAACAAAAAGGTCTTATCCTCTTAAAAAGCAAAATCGTTTTATCCTCTTACAAATTCCTTGGCCAAAATACTTGTGATTCAATAAGGAATTATTTGAGTGCTCAAATTGTTCAATCTATCTCTTTCAAGAGAGATTTCTTCTTCTCTTCTTCTTTATTCTGAAAAGGGATTAAGAGACCGAGGGTCTCTTGTTGTGAAAGAATTCTAAACACAAAGGAAGGATTGTCCTTGTGTGTTTAGAACTTGTAAAAGGAATTTACAAGATAGTGGAACTCTCAAGCGGGTTGCTTGGGGACTGGACGTAGGCACAAGGGTGTGGCCGAACCAGTATAAATCTGAGTTTGCACTTTCTCTTCCCTTAAAATCCTTTATTTATCATTGGTTTATATTCATATTCAAATTGTTCTATTTGAATCAATATTTAAGAAATTCATCATTAAGGGAATTTATAACTTGAATAGAAAGTTAAATAGAATTTTTAATTGGGGAAATAACTTATAATATCTTAATTCAACCCCCCCTTCTTAAGATATCTGAGGCCACTTGTCCAACAAGTGATATCAGAGCTTCATTCTTGTATAAAGTTTAGAAGCTTCAAGAAATATGGCCTCATCAAACTACTTGTTTCCCGAGGGAAATTCTATAAATAGACCTCCTATCTTTAATGGAGTGGGTTACCACTACTGGAAAACCCGCATGCAAATCTTTATAGAGGCAATAGATTTAAATATTTGGGAAGCCATAGAACAAGGACCTTATGTTCCCTCTATAATGGCCGGAAGTGCAACAATAGAAAAACCTAGAGCATATTGGACTGAGGAAGAAAGAAGATTAGTACAATATAATTTAAAGGCCAAAAATATTATTACATCTACCCTAGGAATAGATGAATACTTTAGGGTTTCAAATTGTAAAAGTGCTAAGGATATGTGGGATACACTACAAGTAACACATGAAGGCACAACAGATGTTAAAAGATCTAGGATAAACACTTTAACTCGTGAATATGAACTTTTTAGGATGAATGTAAATGAAAGTATACAAGACATGCAAAAGAGGTTCACACACATAGTTAATCATCTTGCATCTCTAGGAAAAACTTTTCAAAATGAAGATCTAGTAAATAAAGTTTTAAGATGTCTTAATAGAGAATGGCAACCAAAGGTAACAACCATCACAAAATCTCAAGATTTGTCTAGTATGTCTCTTGCTACGCTATTTGGAAAATTGCAGGAGCATGAAATGGAATTATTGAGATTAAATCAGCATGAAGAAACTGATAAGAAGAAGAAGGGAATCGCTCTTAAAGCCTCATCTGCAATCCAAGAAAACAGTGATAAAGAAGATTCAATTGACTTGGATAATGATGAAGATATTAGTCTTTTTGTAAAAAGATTTAACAAGTTCCTGAGAGTTAGAGGAAATAAAAAACGACCCAATTTTAAACCTAAAAGAAGGACAAAAACTTCATCCTCTACTCTAAAATGCTTTGAGTGCAATCAACCTGGACATCTGAGGGTTGATTGTCCCATCTTCAAGAAAAAGATGGAGAAGTCTAAAAAGAAAAATATTAATGAAAAGAAATTGAAGAAAGCATACATTACATGGGATGAAAATGATATGGAATCTTCTGAAGATTCAGAAAATGAAGAAATAAACCTCTGCTTTATGGCTAAAAGTTATGAAAGTGATGAAGAGGTAACATCTTCAAACAACTTATCTATTTCTTTTGATGAATTGCAAGATGCATTTGCTGATCTGCATAAAGAGTCAATTAAACTTGCAAAGTTAGTTTCATCTTCAAAGAAAACAATTTCAAATTTAGAAAATGAAATTTCAAAATTAAACAAAGAATTAGATCATCTTAGAAATGAAGTCTCAATTTCTAAACCAAATGAAAAAGTTCATATTTCTACTATTTCTGACAAGAAAATGTCAAATTCTTGTAGTTGTTGTGAAAAGTATGAAAAAGAAATCAAAGAGTTGAAAAACTCACTTGCAAAATTTTCTTATAGTAAAAATAATTTAGATGTCATATTAGGAAAACAAAGACATGTCTCCAATAAGGCTGGACTAGGATATAAATCTGAAAAACAACAAAAATTTCATAAAAACTTCTCTACTTCCACACAAAAATATAATTCTAGTTCTATCACATGTTTTTACTGTGGAAGAAAAGGGCATGGCACATCTACATGCTATTTTAGAAGAAATTGCAACAATATTAAAATGATTTGGGTCCCAAAAGGATCCTTTATTCATACTAACACACAAGGACCCAATAAAGTTTGGGTACCTAAGTCACAACCTTGATTTTGTAGGAACCTTTGAGGAAAAAGTGGTACATAGATAGCGGATGCTCAAAACATATGACGGGAGACACATCAAAATTCACACATATCTCTCCTAAGAAAAGCGGACATGTAACTTATGGTGGCAACAACAAAGGTAGAATTCTTGGAGTTGGAAAAATAGGTACAAATTTTTCAACCTCCATTGAAAATGTTCTACTTGTTGAAGGTCTTAAACATAGTCTGCTTAGTGTGAGTCAATTATGTGACAAAGGCTATCTGGTATCATTTGATTCTAAAAAATGTGTCATTGAACATAAACATGATACGAATATAAAGCATATAGGGTTTAGAGTCAACAATGTTTACATGATAGACTTAAGTCAAAAATTAGATAATAATCAATGTTTTCTTAGTAAAGATGATGATCCATGGTTGTGGCATAAACGGATTGCACATATAAACATGGAACACTTAAATAGATTAATATCAAAAGATTTAGTTGTTGGTTTGCCAAAACTAAGATTTGAAAAAGATAGGCTATGTGATGCATGTCAAAAGGGAAAACAAACTAGAGTTTCTTTCAAATCTAAAAACATTGTTTCAACTACTCAACCCTTACAATTACTTCATATGGATTTGTTTGGTCCTTCCAGAATCATGAGTTTTGGAGGAAGTTACTATGCTCTCGTTATAGTTGATGATTATTCTAGATTCACATGGACTCTTTTTTATCACTCATAAGAATGATGCATTTCAAGCATTTAGAAAACTTGCAAAAATCATTCAAAATAAGAAAAATCTCAAGATTATATCAATTAGGAGTGATCATGGGGGTGAGTTTGAAAATAAAGAATTTGAATTATTTTGTATAAGCATGGGATTGAGCATAACTTTTCTGCACCAAGAACCCCTCAACAAAATGGTGTTGTTGAAAGGAAAAATAGATCTTTGGAAGAGATTGCTAGAACTTTATTAAATGATACTCCTCTTCCAAAATACTTTTGGGCTGAAGTCGTTAACACTGCATGCTACATTTTAAATAGGGCTTTAATAAGACCCATTTTAAAGAAAACTCCATATGAATTGTTCAATGGCAGAAAACCAAACATCTCACACTTCATATCTTTGGTTGTAAATGTTTTGTATTGAATAATGGAAAAGATAACTTAGGAAAATTTGATGCTAAGTCAGATGAAGGTATTTTCCTTGGATATTCTCTGCATAGTAAAGCTTATAGAATATATAATAAAAGAACAATGACAATTGAAGAGTCTATACATGTTTCCTTTGATGAGTCTAATGCCATTTTCCAAGGAAGGATTTTTTAGATGATATTTCAGATTCCTTAGAAGATACACATATTCATGGAAATGATCTAAAGAAAAAGATGAAGGAAGCAATGAGGATTCTCAAGATAATGGGGCTAGAGGAAATAATGAACTTCCAAGAGAATGGAAAGCCTCAAGAGATCATCCCCTCACAACATTATTGGTGATATATCAAAAGGGGTAACAACTAGACATTCTCTTAAAGATTTATGCAATAATATGGCTTTTGTATCTATGATTGAACCTAAAAATATAAAAGAAGCCATAGTGATGATAACTGGATCATTGCCATGCAAGAAGAACTGAATCAATTTGAAAGAAATAATGTGTGGAAATTAGTAGAAAAACCTGAAAATTATCCTGTCATAGGAACAAAATGGGTTTTTAGAAATAAATTAGATGAACATGGCATAATTATTAGAAATAAGGCTAGGTTAGTAGCAAAAGGGTATAATCAAGAAGAGGGAATAGACTATGAAGAAACATATGCTCCAGTTGCAAGATTAGAAGCCATTAGAATGCTCTTAGCATATGCATCATAATGAATTTTAAACTCTATCAAATGGATGTTAAAAGTGCTTTTCTAAATGGTTTAATTCAAGAAGAAGTATATGTTGAACAACCCCCAGGCTTTGATATCCCGGATAAACCAAATCATGTTTATAAATTCAAAAGGCTCTTTATGGTTTGAAACAAGCCCCTAGGGCGTGGTATGAACGTTTAAGTAATTTTCTTCTAGAAAAAGAATTTTCTAGAGGAAAAGTGGATACCACATTGTTCATAAAGAGAAAGCATAATGATATTTTGTTGGTTCAAATATATGTTGATGATATAATTTTTGGATCCACTAATGATTCATTGTGCAAGGAGTTTTCCCTTGATATGCAAAGTGAATTTGAAATGTCAATGATGGGAGAACTAAAGTACTTCCTAGGATTACAAATCAAGCAAACTCAAGAAGGTATATTCATCAATCAATCCAAGTACTGCAAGGAATTGATCAAAAGATTTGGGATGGAAAGTGCAAAACAATGGCTACACCGATGAGCACTAGCTGTTACTTAGATAAAGATGAATCTGGTCAATCTATAGACATGAAATAGTATCGAGGTATGATCGGATCTCTTCTCTATTTTCTGCTAGTAGACCTGATATTATGTTTAGTGTATGCATGTGTGCTAGGTTTCAATCCAACCCCAAACAATCACATTTGAGTGCAGTTAAGAGAATCATGAGATATCTATTAGGTACAATAAATTTAGGATTATGGTATCCTAAGAACTCAACTGTAACTTAATAGGATATTCTGATTCTAACTTTGCCGGATCTAAGACTGATAGAAAAAGCACAAGTGGAACTTGTCAATTCATTGGATCCGCTCTTGTCTCATGGCATAGTAAGAAACAAAACAGTGTTGCTTATCCACTGCTGAATGGAATATATTTCTGCCGACAGTTGTTGTGCACAGATTTTATGGATGAAGCAACAATTATCTGACTATGGTATCCTTCTTGATCGTATACCTATTAGGTGTGATAATACTAGTGCCATAAATCTATCCAAAAACCCTGTTCAACACTCTAGAACCAAACATATAGAAATTAGACACCATTTTCTTAGAGATCATGTCCTAAAGGGAGATTGTATATTAGAGTTTGTTGATACAAAGAATCAGCTTGCTGATATCTTTACAAAACCTCTCCCAAAAGAAATATTCTTTTCAATAAGAAGAGAATTAGGCCTTTTAGACCTTAGTGATTTGGATAGGTAATTTTTATGAATGATTGATTGTGTTTTGATTAAGTATGACGCTTGTTTTGTTTAATTTAGTTTACTTTTCTTGTTAGTATAATTAATCTTAAGATAGTATAAGTTTTTCTTTTAGGAAAAGGCTATTTTTTTGTTTTGGTAATCGATTACATGAATACTGTAATCGATTACACTAGAACAGATGCCTGTAATCGATTACAGTATTCATGTAATCGATTACCAGTAGGCTGCTCCTCCTGTAATCGATTACCATTACTTGTAATCGATTACACGCGTCCTCTCTATAAATATCACATTTTCCAGAATCCTGTGCAGCCCTTCCTCCTTGCGACGTTCCTCCATTCCTAAACCTCCAAACCTTCTATCTCACTCATTTCTTCATCAAATCACTCCCGTAAATTGCAATCTTCTTCTTTTTCATTTTCTTTTGATTTCACCGATTGAAATCTGCAAAAACTCCTTCAAATGGAGAATCGTCAAAGAAACGTAAGGGTTCATCCGCCTCCGCTTCGGCTTCAGAGCTCATCGTTCCGGAGCCACTAGCGCATCCACAGCACCAATTCACCCTCATTATCCTCTTCCACATTGTTTTCTTCCGAAGAACAGCAGAAACGGTATTCAATCTTTCTCATCTCATTCATTATCGACCCTAAGTTTATTGATATGAATTCTTTTGCTGAAACTTTGATTGCATTCAAGCTTTCAAACTAGGTCTTATACCTTTCATGTCATTACAATTGCCTGTTTATCCTGAATTGGTTAAAGCTTTTTATTGTAATCTTGAAATTCAGGACACACTTTATTTCTGAGGTTTTGGATAAAAATGGTCATTGACCAATCCTTTTCCATGACTTAACCAATTGTCCAGTGAGGTGTACCTTTGAAGGTACACTGAATGATGATGGAAATTTGATTTTCTGCACATGATGCTCGCCAGTTGGTTTGCACCAACAATGCGATATGACCGAAGCTTCTTGCCGGTTCATTGGCTTTTGATAAGCCGCATCCTCATTATCTGATTGTGCGGATTTTGCTTCCACGATCTTCCAATCTTGCCAAGTTCTGAGGAGATCTTATTATCATGTGGGCTTTCATACCGGCGTCAACTTGACTGGGCACATCTTGTAAGATATCGCATGCATAAGGCATTGCGATTAAATGCACCTTGCCATATCCACATCTTGTAACTCTTTTTCGCCATTTTCAAATTCCTCTTGATTCTGAACCTTATGTTCCAATCAAGAGATCTTTTTAATTGGTGCTGTGTGATTGCTTCTTTTGGTTACCGCAAAGACATGATGGCTCTTGGGTCAAAAAGGGCGCTCACCCGCTGATGAGAAGGCAACCTACCAGTTGAAGAAATTCCACTCTTCTTCGAAGGCTTATGGACAAGTTTGATGGACTTCAGACTTTTGTTGGTGACAAGTTTGATGCCATGGAATTGCAAGTCGACATGCGGTTCGATGCCATGGAATCAAGGATCACCAAGTTGAAGAAGATGTCTCCTTCATCCGTACTTGCTTTGATCCACCACCACCGCCTCCATCATCTCTTAGCTTAAGTATTATGACTAAGTTTATTAGTAATTAAGTATTATTAGTACTTTGTTTATCGCCGTGTATTTGGCTTTTTGTTGCTTAGTTATCGTAATCTTGCACTATATTATATTTCTGACTTTGCTTTGGTTGGTTATGACAATGTATGGATTTATTTTGGTTTATTGTTTGCTCTGTTTGGATTTGATTGTTTGCTTAGTTCTTTTTGATGTTGCCAAAGGGGGAGAGAACTTGAGAGAACTTGGGTTAGAAATCAATTAGAAATTTATCATTAGGCATACATGCCAAAAGATAGGGGGAGTAAGGGTTGTGTGAACGTGCTATCATCTTGTATATAGCTTGTCTTGATTTCAGGATTGTCATCATCAAAAAGGGGGAGATTGTAGACAAAGGATCAAGCTGATGTTTTGATGATGCCAAAGGATCACATGCGTCTCAAAGCTTTATTCAAGACAAGAAATTAAGATATTCAAGATGGATGATCAAGACAGTCTCTAGAGTCTTAGAAAGGGTATATTAAATAGGAAGGGAATTCCAATTGAAGTAGCAAAAGGTTTGGCCAAGAATTTTAAGTTAAAAAGTCTTTTTCAACAAATTTACTCTCTGGTAATCGATTACCAGAGGATGTAATCGATTACCAGTGGCCAAAACTGATTTACAACAGCTATTAAAATTTGAATTCAAAATTTGCACTGTGTAATCGATTACACATATATGGTAATCGATTACCAGCAGTTTCTGAACGTTTTAATTCAAATTTTAAAGCTTGTAATCGATTACACACATACTGTAATCGATTACCAGAGAGATTTTCAGAAAATATTCTCAACAGTCACATCTTTTTATGTGGTTCTTGAATGGCTATCAAAGGCCTATATATATGTGACTTGAGACACGAATTTGCTAAGAGTTTTTCAGAACAAAAAGGTCTTATCCTCTTAAAAAGCAAAATCGTTTTATCCTCTTACAAATTCCTTGGCCAAATACTTGTGATTCAATAAGGAATTATTTGAGTGCTCAAATTGTTCAATCTATCTCTTTCAAGAGAGATTTCTTCTTCTCTTCTTCTTTATTCTGAAAAGGGATTAAGAGACCGATGGTCTCTTGTTGTGAAAGAATTCTAAACACAAAGGAAGGATTGTCCTTGTGTGTTTAGAACTTGTAAAAGGAATTTACAAGATAGTGGAACTCTCAAGCGGGTTGCTTGGGGACTGGACGTAGGCACAAGGGTGTGGCCGAACCAGTATAAATCTGAGTTTGCACTTTCTCTTCCCTTAAACTCCTTTATTTATCATTGGTTTATATTCATATTCAAATTGTTCTATTTGAATCAATATTTAAGAAATTCATCATTAAGGGAATTTATAACTTGAATAGAAAGTTAAATAGAATTTTTAATTGGGGAAATAACTTATAATATCTTAATTCAACCACCCCTTCTTAAGATATTTGAGGCCACTTGGCCAATAGTGTTAATGAAGAAAATGGAGAGGAACTTGGTGTGCATCAACATGTTGATTGTTCTTATGCCTTCAATACTTCCTAAGTATTAATATGATTGTTTGTTGTTAAAGTAAGTAAATGAATGTCCATTGAAGACTAAACATGAATGGACTACAATGTAGGTGTTTGCTACCCGTAATGATATTTTTCATTGGGTTCGATCTGTTGTGTATGATATTAGTTTTGTGGCAGTGATTATGAGGTCAAACACAAATACTGAATTTAGGGGAAGAACCTGATTTGTTTTAATTGGTTGTGAAATGAGTGATCAGTATATGGCCAGGAAGAAAGATTTGGTACGAACACTTACTGGCAATACAAAATGTGGGTGCCCTTTTAAGCTGCGAGTGAAACCGGTGATGGGAGGTGAATGATGGATGATGAAGTTAATGTGTGGGAGTCACAATCATGCATTGGCTAAGTCATTAGTTAGACATCCATAGGCTGGTCAATTGACTAAGGATGAGAAAATTATTGTTATTGATATGACAAAGTCAATGGTCAAACCAAGAAATATTTTTCTAACATTGAAGGAGCACAATGTCAACAGTTATACAACAATCAAGTAAGTATACAATGAAAGATATGCATATTGTTCTTCCATAAGAGATAGTAAAACTAAAATGCAACTACTAATGAAGCTTCTTGAATGGGATCAATATATTCGTTGGTATAGAATGAAGGATCAAGATGTTGTACGCGATATATTTTGAAGTCATCCTGATGCAGTCAAATTATCCAATGCCTGTAATTTGGTATTTCTCATCAATAGTACCCACAAAACAAATAGGTATAATTTGTCGTTACTTGACGTTGTTGGTGTGACACCAACAGGATGACATTTGCTGCTACTTTTGCCTATTTAGAGGGAGAACGTCTAAATAATGATGTTTGGGCTCTAGAACGATTTTCGAGGTATTTTTCTCATATGTGATGCACTCCTTAGAGTTATTGTTACCGACAAAGATCTAGCATTGATAAATGCAGTAAAAATTGTTTTCCCTGACTCAACCAATTTGTTGTGTCGGTTTCACATTGATAAGAATGTGAAGGCAAATGTAAAACCCTGGTTGGTAAAAAAAATGCATGGGATTATGTCATGAAAGTCTGGGGGAGTTTGGTGGATTGTCCTTTTGAGCAAGAGTTTGATGAGTGCCTTATGAAGTTTGAAATTGTTTGCTCACTATGGCCAATGTTTGTTGATTCTGTCAAGCAAACATGGTTAATTCCCCATAAAGAAAGATTTGTTAAAGGCTAGACGAATAAGGTGATGAGTTTAGAAAACACAACAACTAACAGGTATGAAAGTTGTAAATATTTGTTGTTGTTAGGGTTTAGAATTTAATAGATAAAAATAATTGTTTTTGTTTACTTGTTTGTGTATTTCATATGCAGGGTTAAGTCTAGTCATTGGTCCTTAAAGAGACTACTACAGAATAGTCTTGGAGACCTACGTAGTGTTTGAAAAGCCATGATCAACATGATCATGGTGTAACACACATAAATTAAGGCATCTTTTGAGACAAGTACACATGTGATTGGACATGTTTTTAAAGTTACCTTATACAAGAAACTACTTGGCATGGTGTTAACCGATTGACAAGTGTATAAATTTTATCATAAGTAGTAAATATTAAAATGGAAGTCTGAGTGTCGAATCCACAGGGACTTTGGTTGTACTTAGGTGATGCAAACTCAATTATTAAGTAATGAGAGGAAAGAGAACAAGAAAGAGATAAAAAAAATTGTAAGTGTGAAATTTAGAGTAAAAGAAAAGAAGAAAGATAGCAAGAAAAATAAATAGTAATTTAAATGTGAAAAGATGGAAACAGAATGCAATGATGTTAGGGCCTAGTATGCCAAAACTACTTATGATGTAATGTAAAAGATTTTCTCTTTTTTTCTTTTTTTTTTGTTTTGTTTCTTTATGAACTAACAATGGCACTATAGCAATTGACCACATGCTGTAATTTACCTTTGGTTGTGTGTTGTTATTAATGTCCTTGCAACAAAAATCACCCAAGAATCCTCCCCCAAATTAGGGGCAAATTTTCCTTAACCCATGCTTTCTTACAACCTAAGATAAGGTAGTTATTAATTTCATTTGGCACGGGTTTCAAAGCAATTTATTCATTGTAGGGTCAACAAGGTGCAAGGGATGTATTAATTCTTTTCAGGGTGGCTATTTGGCTAAGTGGCTGAAACAATTTAATGCAAACAAGGCCTTGATCATTTCCACATTCTGTATATACTCAAACAAACTAAGAATCATGCAAAATTAGGAAGTTTAAAGACAATCTTTCTCTCAAAGATTCGCACAACTCATCGGACATTTATGAAGTACTGGCTTATCCAACCATGATTTTCGTTCATACATGCTAACCTCTTTACTCTTGTGCTTTCGATTCATACTTCATCACTCACAATGACACTTGCTCACACAAGAATCAGAACAATTATCTCATCAGTACACAGTATCTCATGCATCAATTCATCCAGAACAAGTCACAGCCAATTACTAATTTCCTATGTCTCTATCCTACAATTTTTTATTCAATGAATGAAATTAAACTACTGAAATTGAAAGAAAACTAAAGAAAAAGAAAAGTGAAAGACGAGAAAAATAAAGAAAAGAAAAAAAATTCCTAGTAAAAAATGGGCCTCAATCCTGTGTGGGCCCCGAATCCCAAGCTCTGTGAGCATCACTGATGTCTACAACATAATCATCATCAACTTCAACATCTGCGGCATCATCATCAGCAACACCAAAGGTGTCACCCCCCTAACAGAAGGAAGTTAGACTCCTGGCCAAGCAACTTGGGCTAGGAATGCCTCTGGTGTCATCACCGGCTGTTGGAGGAAGAGATGGTGGAGGCTCTGCATTAGTAGGTATTGGTTGTGGTGGAGGCTATGCAGCATAGAGAGAAGCTGCTTTGGCTAAGAAAAAAGGCAGAGAACGGCCAGTAGGTGGAAGAGAGAGGCCTGGAGGAGGGACCGCTAGTGGAATGTCTGGAGTGCCTCGGGTCTTGGCCTGTTTTGGCCCCAGCATGACACTAGAAGAGTCTATAGGATTCACATCTGGCTTGGCTTCATCTTCTTCTAGAAACACATAATTCAGGTGCCCCCCAACAAGGTTAGTTTTTTGCTCAATTTCCTCCACCTTAAAAGAAGTCTTGCTATCAATGGGATGCTTACTTCCCTCAAACAAGTTGAAGGTGGCTTTCTGGTCTTCCACACTCATCTCTAAGTTGCCCTTTCCCATGTCCACAACACACTTTGCGGTCACCATGAATGGCCGACCCAGAATCAAGGGGATCTCAACATCTTCTTCAATGTCCATGATTACAAAGTCCACTGGAAAAGTGAGTTGGTGGACTTTGATCAGGACGTCTTCAACTACCCCGAACAGTCTTGTGATGGAACGGTCTGCCAGCTAGAGTGTCATCCTTGTAGGAGCTATCTTTAGATTTCCAATTCTTTGGCACATGGACAAAGGCATCAAGTTGATGCTTGCTCCCAAGGCAAGGAAAGCCTTCCCTACAGACACATTCCTAATGGAGCATGGGATAGTCACATTTCATGAATCTTTGAGCTTGTGTGGTAGCTTCCTTTGGATCACTGCATTGCAATTGCCCTCTACCACTATGTTCTCATTGTTGACATATTTCCCTTTGGGGAAGTCCTTTATGAATTTGGTATATAAAGGCATCTTCTGTAAAGCCTCTTTAAAGGGAATGGTGATCCCCAGCTTATTGAAGATGTCAAGAAAATGAGCAAAGCATTGCTCCCTGCTATGCTTGGATGACACTAAGGGATATGGAGATTTCTTCACTCAGACTGAAGGTATCTTCTTTCTTCTAGCCTCCCGAGCTAACTGGCTCTTGGTCTTGGTCGTAATGGTTGAGACCTCATCACCACTCTCCTTATTCTTATTTTTTCTCCTTTTTTTTTCTTTTCTCATTCCTCATCACGCACATCCTCTCTGATAAAATCCTGGTGGTCCTCCTTGATGGAATCCTTAATGATTCTGACTACCCATGTAGTTAACTTCATTGGATGCGTCATCTTGGACCATGCATGAGCCTGACTCGTGAGTGCCACCATAGTTGTTGCATCTCCCGATGTGCATGACTGAAGATGGAGGAGGTTACACTACATGCAGTTGTTGAAGGAGATTACTCAGAGTTACTGTGAGGGTCTCTAAGGTCTTGGCCAGAAGCTTGTTTTGAGCCAACATAGCATCTTGAGAAGTGAGCTCAAGAAGACTTTTCTTTGTGAGTATGTAGGCTCAATCACGGAGGATGGTGTGATCACTGACTACCATATTCTCTATCAGCTCCATGGCTTCTTCTGGAGTCTTCAGCTTGATCTTCCCACCAACTGAGGCATCGAGGTGTTACTTGGACTAGGGTCGCAAGCCATCAATGAAGATGTTGAGCTGGACTGGCTCGCTAAACCTGTTTGTAGGAGTCTTCCAGAGCAACCCATGGAAGCGGTCAAGAGCTTCACTCAACAATTCGTTGGGGTGTTGGTGGAAGGATGAGATTTCCACCTTACCCTCAGCAGTCTTAGACTCCGGGAAGTACTTCTTCGGTGACTTTTCCACCACCTCGTCCTATGTCCGTAGGCTATTCCACTTGAACAAGTGAAGCCATCTTTTTGCTTCACTGGCCAAAGAGAAAGAAAATAGATTGAGGCGAATGGCGTCTTCTGGCACTCCTATTATCTTCACCGTGTTGCAAATCTCGATCTATGTGGCTAGATGGGCGTACGGATCTTCACTCGGTAGGCCGTGAAACAGATTCCCCTAGATCAGTTGGATGAGGGAATGTGGATATAAGATGTTGGCTGCTTGCACGTTCGGTTTGGCTATGTTGGTGAAGTACTGAGGTGTAGCAGAGCTAGAGTATTCCTCTAGCGTCATCCTCTATAGATGGTCTTCTGCCATGATGCATTCTTCAAGGAAAGGATGTGGACTGGTCAAAGGAGAGAGAGAGGATAATTCGGATGATGAAGGTCCTCTCTCTCCTTGATTAATCTGCACCTCTTGTTGCTCTCTCCTTTTTCTTGTAACGTTGTTCTTTTTGAGGTTGCTTCAATTTCCAGATCCAAAGGAACAAGTTTGTTTCCTCGCATACACAAAAGAAACAACTACCGTGCAGGTTATCAAAGAAAAAAATTAAAGTTAATTTTAAAAAAATAGAATAAAATAAGAGTGAATAAAGAAAAATTGAAAATAGTTTTTTTTTTAAAAAAATAAAAAGAATAAAAAATGAAACATAATTTAAAAATAAAGAATGATTGCTCTCAAATTGGGATTTGTAACAACCAAGTACGAAAACCAAAGTCCCCGGCAATAGCACCAAAAACTTGTTAACAGATGGACAAGTAAATCAATTTTATCACAAGTAGTAAAGATTAGAATGGAATTCCAAGTGTTGAATCCCAATTGTGAAAAGAAATTGAAGAAAGATAGCAAGAAAAATAAACAATAATGTAAATGTGAAAAGATGGAATCAAAATGCAATGATGTTAGGGGCCTAGTATGCCAAAATTACTTATGATATAATGTAAAAGATTTTTTCTATTTAATGATATCTTCGTTTCCACCCGCATCTACTGAATCACCCTATCTTTGGTTTCCCGCATGAAGGGCCTAGTTTATTTCTCATTTCCCACCAAATTTCTTTGTAGAGATAAAATAACAAAGTGCATTAAGATAATAGATGCAAAAATTCTTGGGTAAAATAAATGTTAATCTATTTCTATCAATGAATTTATTCAGATACCCTTCCGCAGTTCTTTAGAAAATAATCATTTTTCAGTACATTATCCTCTAAACATTATATGGGTGATCAAACCATAGTAACAGAAAAGCACAGAGAAGAATAATAGAAATAGAATTACATTAAATAGATAATAGGGAAGAATTACATTACAAGATTTTGGCCTCCAGGCTCCCAACAAAAGGGGTTTAGCCTCTCATAGCCATGAGAGACTTTACACTTCAGGTGCTAATGGAAGAAAAGGTTGGATGACTAATAACAAGAAAAAGGGGAATGGCTAAAAGAGATAGGGGTTTCCCCTAAGCGATAAGCCCAAGCTTTGGATAGCTTTGAGACTTGATGTCTTTTCCTTCTGCTTCCTACTAATTTTATAGGCCCAAGGTAGCTAACTTTTCATGCTAACCTTGTGCTTAGTGAGAGCTTTCGCGCTAAGCGCACATTTGGGCTTCCTCATGGGCCTTCTCGCGCTAAGCCTGCGTTGCGCATTGAGCAAGATTGCACGCTAAGCCTGAACTTGCCCACTAAGCGAAAGTACACGCTGGGCCTAGATTGCACACTGAGCAAGCTGTCCAATCCTTCTTCAATACTTTTTCTTCCATATTTTTCATCAATTTCCTCTAAAGTGCTTGGAATCTTCTTCTTTTGACTTCTACTAATAAAAAATTGCAAAGATGTTAATTTCTTCGTTATTTCATTAAAATCAATAATAAAGTGAAGAAATTATTATCATTATTAGCCAAAATTGACTATCAAATTAGCTCAGATTTTGCAGTTATCACATGGTATCAAGGTATGCTTTAAACCAGATTGTTACTGAGTTTGAGTGTGTAAGTTATGTTGGTATTGACAATTCTAATTGTTGATGTGTAATGAGAACTACTCACAGTCTTTCTTATCCATGTGAGTTATCTAGATTTGTTGTCGGTAGCATACCTCTCGGCGCAATCCATATGTTTTGGTGGAGGCTAAGTTTTTCAGACCAAGGGTTATCTAAGCCTAAAATCAGCATAAACGAAGAGATGGAAAGCATATCCAAGCGATTTCAAGAGCTTGATGTTTGTGGCAAAATTACTCTAAAGAGTAAACTTCGAGAAATTGCCTACCTTGATGTAAACTCTATGAGTGCTCCTTCAGAAAAGGTCAAAACATAATATGCTTTGAAGAAACAATGACCAAACATCAAAGATCAACAAAGTGTGATCCGTCTTACTAGGAGTATGTTGATGCATTATATTCTGTGCAAAATAGCAAGTTTTAGGTCAAATGTAGTGCATCATCATTTGAATAACCAAAACCATGAAGGACCATGCTAATGTTGGATCAATTTCATCCATGCATTCATGATTCCATTGAAAACATTGTTGATGTCAAACCTAATGGTAACTGTGGATATCATGCAATTGATGCCTTATTAGGTATGGTGAAGATTCATGGTCTTTGGTTTGTAACCATTTGCTTAAAGAACTTGCAAAATGGTCTAATAAGTATATCAACCTGCTTGGTGGCATAGACAAATTTGAGGAATTAAAGTGATCCCTACTTGTTGATGGATTATCCTTGGTATATGAGTTTTTTTTTTACGTTTTGATGGATTAATTTTGCTTTAAATAAATGTAATTAAAACTGTTTTATGCAGGTTATCATGGATAAGTGGATGAATATAATGGTTATGGGATATGTGATTCAAAAAATTGAATCCATCTATCATCAATATTGTTTATAGAGAAAGTTGGAGCAGCAAGGTGTGGAGAATGGTCTGCATATAATCAAACTGTCGTACAACCCTCTCTGGTCGGTGTATGACAATAGATGGACCCCATCTGATATGTCCAAAAAATAATGAGACCAGCTCAAATTCTCTGGATGCATGGTGGTCACCATAAGGAATCTAGCACACAGCTTCATACGTCAATCTATCCAACCGCTTACAATACGTCAGCACTAGTAATGCCTTTCCATACTTTCAACGGCAAGAACATGATTTCCTCTCATGTTAATCTTCAGCAGCAATTGAAGAAGCAACAGTAGGAAAATGCATGTAGATCCAACACTGCACATATTTAAAAAACAAAAAAAATTCAAAATAATACTCAATACAAACTACAAAACTAAAAATTAAATTTAAAATAAATTATAAATACATGTAAAAGTGTGATATATCCTACAAGTTGCTTAGCGCTTCTCTTTGACGCATTATTCAAATTCTCATACATACTGACCAATGCAGCAGCTCTCCATGCGTAGCTTCCAGTTTGGCTGAGGTCACGAAATGCATCCAAGAATACCACATGCACAAGTGTGGTACTCTTGTTAGCAAAAAGTGTGCAACTTACCAGATGCAAAAGATATGCTTGAGCTGCTACGGTCCACTGTCCTGCATCACATTTGCTATAATAAATGTCTTGCAGCCAGGATAGCCGAACATATGCCCCATGGCATTGCAATGTCTCATCTCTTGCTGCTTGTGAATTGACTTCAAGCAAGTCAACTAACAAGTCCATGATTTTGTCTACATGAAGAGCCTCAAAGCTATGAAAGGCGCTTGTAATGGGTAGATGTAGCAACGATACCACATCATCGAGGGTGATAGTCACCTCTCCTACCGAAAGATGGAAACTACTAGTTTCCTTATGCCACCTCTTTGCAAAACCAGATATAAGTCCCATGTCACCAGTGTCCAAGAAACATTCAATCAGAGAACTTAATCATAACTATGCCTTCAATCTTTGGAGCAGGCCTTTCAAATTTTTCTACCTTTCTTCCATGGGAGGACAACTTCAACTCATGATGTTCTTGAAAATAAAAATTTAAACCATTTCAACTTGAATAAAAAATAGTTATGGAAATATTATATATTTTTAAAAATAAATATATCTCCATTCCAAACTATGATTGCCACATGATGAACATAGTCCATCAAAATTATGATATCGTGGGGCCTGTCTGGAAAACCCTGGGATTCACCATGTACATCATCAGCAACTGCCTCCTGAGGCTGGTCATGGACCTCATCGGCTGCGTGATCCACGGGCTCAATATCCTTAGCAACATGTGTAGTTGTTTGTTGCCTACGTTGAGATATTGTCAACCTTCGCCGTTGAGGGGCTTCATCCGCATCACCACTAACTTATGTCCCTAAGGCTCTTCCTATAATCCTGCCTAAAGCCTAACACAATCCTCTGGTTTTAACCATAACATGCACATTTAAATAGTAATAACAATTAATGTCATCATTCAAATAATAGTTAAGTTTCATAAACTAACTAACAAATTCACTAATAAATAAATTTAATTATAAATGTTGAATCAATTAGTATTTAATAATTAACATATAAATATTTAATAATTTTTTAATTAACTTTTTAAATACTTTATATATTCATAAATCAATATAGAAATTCTTTTTAAATATTTATAGACTTCACATCACTAATTCTAGTAAACTTAAATATATGATAAAAATCTAAAAGCAATTTTGTTTTTTATTTCTAATAAATGAGTATTTCATTTTTAACAAATTAGTATCTGAATACTTTTAAATATTTATAAACAAATGAAGAAATTCTAATTTTATACTTCCAAAGACCATTTATATAAATATTTAATACTATTAGTGTAATAATATTTATATGACTATATCAATAGAAAAAATTGTTATTCACAAATTTAGATTTTCTAGTTAAACTAACTTCTAGAATATATACTTATAAAAATTCGGAATTAATGATATTTTAAAATATATAAATAAATTTTTCAAATATCAAATATAATTAAATTGCTTATATTTTAAAAAAATAAATAAAATAAATATTTATACATTCATTTTTTAATAAAGTAATTTCTTAAATTTTTTACGTATTGAAAAAATTAATTATTAAAAACCAACTTAAAAAGTAAATATAATTAATTAAATAAAAACACATTAAAATAAACAACATTATTATTTAAAAATTAATAAATTAAAAAAATTAAATATACATATTAGAAATCTGTATAATCCATACGGATTAACATATACGGATAGCTAATCCGTATACACCATTGTCAAAAGCGAAAACAAGAGAGGCGTGACAAAGGGACTTACGGTGGAGATGATGCCAAAGTCAACATCCACCGCAGGGGCACAAACTAACTGCACGACACGGACGGAGGGAGGCACGAACGGGGGCACGAATGGCTACACGGCGCATAAACGGAAGATGAACATTAGATGTGTGAGGGAAGGGAGAGGGAGAGGGAAAGCTTTTTAAAATTTTAAGTGAAGGAAGGTTTGGCCACTCCACTTAAAATGTTGGATGCCTCAACAATTTTGCTAGGTGCACTAAGAAAATGTCCCTATTTAACTGGGTTGAATTTTAACTGCTTTTCCTTTGTATGTATCCCAATAATAAAATACAAAGTTCTAAGAAAAAAAAATTAAAATATTTTCTGAAAATCAGCTAAATAATATGAAAAGCAAAAATTCTCCCCCTCATTCTCTATGGCTTAATTTGGGAGAGTTGAATTTTCTCTACGATCCACACATCCTGATCTAAAATAATCTTTTCCATTTTAAGATTTTTGCTTCTAAGTGTGTGTATCTACCGCTCACTTATAGTTTCCATTATAAGTAATTATTTCTTCTTTTTTTTTCTTTTCTGTTTTGCTGTTTTCTCAATGAAATCTTCCCCTCTTCATGATCTGTCTCAGCTATATATTGATTTTGCTGTTTGTTTGTTTGTGATCAAAATTGGGTTGATTCCATTCATGATTTCCACCAAATTTTTCCTTTATTGTCAATGGATCTGTTTCATTTCTTGAGTTCCTCCTTATTCAGATCGTACAGTTTTATGAAATCATATGCTATAGCTCGAATTGGCGGTCAACCCGATTTCCGGGGTAGGTAGGAGCAGTTAACAATTGAATCGAATTTTCCCCATAATTTTGGTATCCGTAATAATTGTGTGGAAAGAAAGCCTGTTTTGGATGTGATAATTGGCTAGTGTGGGTTGTTACCCTCTAATTTGTGAGGCATGGCAGGGCTTAATGTCTCAGAATATGGTCATAGTTGTGTGCACAAGGCTATAATATTGAAGGATCATGTTGGCCTTAAGGAGATACTTGGAGTTCTCCCAAAACTAGGTAACCCCTTTGAGATAAAAACTGAGGCTGCTTCAATAGCTGAGGATGAGAAAGCTGCAGCCATCTCAGTTGTGGTGGATAGGAGGGATGTGCCACATGGTGACACCCCTCTTCACTTGGCTGCAAAACTTGGTGACATTGTTGCAACTGAAATGCTCATGGATGCTGGGGCAAATGGTAGGTTGAAGAACACGGAAGGATGGACCGCTCTTAGAGAAGCTATTATTAACAAACAGGATAAAATAGCAATGATTATGATCAAGTACTATTGGAATGACTATGACAAAAAATATTATAGAAGGTTGCCTAGGTATATAGGGACTGTGAGAAGGATGAAGGACTTCTACATGGAGATTACATTCCATTTTGAGAGTTCTGTGATACCTTTCATCTCGAGGATTGCGCCTTCGGATACTTACAAGATTTGGAAAAAGGGTGGGAATATGAGGGCAGATATGACTTTGGCTGGATTTGATGGTTTGAAGATCAAGAGGTCTAATCAGAGCATTCTTTTCCTTGGCGATGGTACTTCAGACGATGAGCGGAAATTCCCCGGATCGCTGTTCAAAGTCTTGCACAAAGAGAAGGAGGTAATTGTGGCTTCACCTCGTAAAGTTGCCCCCACTGATAGACAGGTTAAGAACACATTGGCTAGGAAGTCTAGGTCTGAATCAGTGAGGGTAGGGATTGATGTGAGTCAGGCACTTCTTGTTCCCCAGTTAACATGGAGGAGAAAGGAGAGAAAAGAAATGGTGGGGCCATGGAAAGCTAAGGTCTATGACATGCAAAATGTGGTTCTTAGTGTCAAATCCAGAAGGATCCCTGGAGCTCCACCACCCGAGGCCAAGCCAGCTCCCAAGCAAGCTAATATGAAGGACAACGAAAAAATTGAAGACATTTTGACAGATGAAGAAAGGAAGCAATTGGAAGCTGCAATGAATTCATCAGATGATAATGGCCACACTCACAAAAGTAAACATGCAAAGAAAGAAAAGAAAGGAAGGTCTGGTGGACATAGAGACCACAACAAGGACAAAAACACCACCAGTGCACAATCTGCTGAGATTTCTGTTAACCAAAAGGGTGAAAGCCAGTTTAAGAGAGGGATGATGCCTTCTCTTTGGCTTTCCCAAAACTTTCCACTAAAAATTGATGAATTGCTACCTATGCTTGACATTCTTGCTGAAAAACTTAAAGCGGTTCGTCGGTTAAGAGAACTCCTTACAACAAAACTTCCAAAGGAATCCTTTCCAATCAAGGTATGTCCTCTCTCTGTTCTTTGATTTGAGCATTTCACTAGACATCTAAAATATTTTGGCACAAGTCAATGGAATATGAAAATTCCATTTAATTATATGTTTACTTAGTTTTTTTCCCTCTTGTTTTCCTTGATGCAGTACTCACTAGGGAAAATTACTATTATTATTTATGATTTATGATGTCTCATCACGAGTTGGTTATGGTAGATAATACGTTTTTCTATACTTAAAAGGTGTATTATACTACTTTTGCTGTGCATTTTTAAGCTTGAATGCTTCTGATAGAAGCTGATATCTGAACTCATCTATGATTGTTGGTGGCTAGTTGTCTCTTCAAGAGAGTATTTCTAGAAAATTATCAGAAAGCTTTAGAGTTCAATCATAAAGACTGAAGATTATTTTAGTCTGCATGTAGAAATGTCTTTTCATGATTGAATTGTTATATATATATATATAGACAGATAGATATAACTTGTCATCTAGGCATTAGATAGAAGTTAGTTACATTCTTTTGCAGCTACCAGTGCCTTTATACAAATAACACACACACTTTGTTAATCTTAAAGACTAATGATATGCTTGGTAGGATGAACATGAAAATATTGAAGAGGGAAGGAGTGAACTTTGAGAATGTATCCAACCATAAATCATAATTTGGAGCATTCATTCTAGCCCTTATCCATTTCATGTTTCACATCTATCAAGCAAGCCTTAAAATTGTGGTACGAGAAGCCCAAAAAAAGTTTTTAGAACCTTCCCAAGAAAAAATTTCTAATTGGATGGAAAATGAGAACTCTATTTTCTTGGCTTTCTATATAAATAGAATGAAAGGATAATAAACTTGTTCACACATGACAGTGATGTTTAAAAAAGAAGAATTCAACTAAACCAAGAGTTCATCAGGTCTCCAGAACATAGATTTCAACATGAATTTGGCTTGAGAAATCTAGACTTGCTGTTGAATGATATTAGTATGAGAACAATTAATTATTATGTATTATGATACAATTTGCATGTAGATGGATTATTTTCACAATTTCCACTGTTTAGGTGTATATGTCTGCAATTGATAGTTGTGTGCTCACCACTAAAAGTTGCAAATGGTGTTTTGACACCAAAATGAGTTATTTAAAACCTTGACATCATGCTGTGCTAATATTTGCGCCTAACCTGTAATTCTATCAAGCTCTAGTCTTATCTTCTGAAACAAATTGGATCTTAATGGTTTAGGTATTTCACAGACTATGCACAATAGAATTCTTAATGGGCTAATGGGTAAGGTTACATCCCTGCCAGAGTATTGATTCAACAGTCCAATGTTGGTAGTTGGCACAATATGTATAGATATAGGAGGCATCAACGTACACTAATACGAGTTAAACAAATTTTTTACTCTATCAATAACTTTTACATAAAATGTAATTTTTATTAATCTAATTGTTGAATTATATTTCTATATTACTTTGATTATTTCAGTCAAATTTTGTCAAAATTAAATAACTATAGAAACATGTCAAATTGATTTTTTTATATATATATTTTAAAAGTAACAGGTCAATTTTAATGTATGTTAATAAGGTATTAAAAAAATTGTTAATATTATATTAGTAGATATAATCTATATGATAAGAACTTTTAATCTAAACATGAATAATAAAAAGGGAAATTTTGATAGTATTTATGATTTATTTTCTATCTCTTCCGTGCTTGTATTAGATCTTTCCCTTTTTTCCTATTCTAACTTTTTGGTTAATATATATGACTGTATACCCCTTTCATTGACTTTGCAAATTCAGGTTGCCATCCCTGTGGTGTCCACTGTTAGAGTATTGGTAACTTTTACAAAGTTTGAAGAAATGCAACATGAAAATGCAGATGAGTTTGAATCAGCCCCATCAAGTCCTACTTCAAGTGACCAAGAGAACCCAGAAGAGGAGCATTCCTCATCATGGTTTGGGTGGATAAAGACCCCTTCTAGATCAAGTACAACAAGTGCGGAA
The DNA here is from genome assembly GCF_000004515.6 of Glycine max. Taxonomy (NCBI): domain Eukaryota; kingdom Viridiplantae; phylum Streptophyta; class Magnoliopsida; order Fabales; family Fabaceae; genus Glycine; species Glycine max. Next base: position 32,631,049 of record NC_038246.2, read on the forward strand.
TCTAGTAGTAAAATATTTGATGACCAGGACCTGTTTGCTATTCCCTCTGGTTATAAATGGGTTACTATTGAAGATAAGTTAAAAAAGAGAGGACTAGAATAGGAAAAATGCATGGAAGTAAATAGCTAACAAAAGATTTCAAATAGGAATTCTATAAAGGTGAATCAAAAGTTGAGGTAATCTTCTCACCTAAAGGTGAAGTGTTCTCACTTCTCAGGGTAGGGAAAGGTGAGAAATTAAGGAAAAATTAAGCAATAGCTAGATACAGTTACTTCACATGTGACTAACACCAACCATCATTTGTAATTGTTGGCCTTATTTTTATCACATCCTTTGTATTTTTATCTCAATTGTAACTGCAATTTAAAGCTTTGATTAGGAGAATCCACACTTTTTTTATCAACATATTAGTTCTTTTTTATCGACAAATGTTAGTTGTTTAATTTTTGTTAGCGGGGGATTCGAACTCACAACATATCTCTCCCTCCCTTCACTCCATCCGGTTAATCTTATATCTCCAACAAATATTAGTTGTTAGTTTGTAGTTTTTGTTAGTGGGAGATTTGAACTTATGACCTGTCCCCTCATCCTTCTTCTTTCACTACCAAATCAACCCTATAATCCTTGGAGAATCCACACTTAAACCATGAAGCAACAAATATAAAAGTTACACACACAATTTTAAAGGTTAGTTTCGTATGATTTGTTCCTCCATTCATAACCTAGCATGCTTTTGCAACAAGTAGCAAATACAGTAGCATAAAGGCAATGAAGTAGATAACTTGTTTACCCAAAATGGAAAGAGGACAACTTATAATATCAACAAAAGGCTTTTACCCAAAATGGAAAGAGGACAACTTATAATATCAACAAAAGGCTTATAAATGAAAACTTAACAGTATAACACCGTAAGATACTAGGAGACGTTGTGGTTATGCCTATAAAAGAACATCAAAGCAAAACTATGAAGGCTTGTAATTAAGGAAAGAAGGATGCAAAATCCTCAAACAAACTACACACTTCTTTTAAATGAATTTTAGAGCTTACTCTAATATATGTAATACTGCCTCTCAGTTCCTTTATATAAGAAATAATAACGTATTTTTTATTGGCTCTAATTATAAGAAATATAAAATCACTTTAAGATGTATTAATTATTAGTTTTCTTTTTTATCCTTCATTTTGTGAAATCCATTAATGAGACACTACATTTCTAGCTCATGTATTCATTGGTCTATTAACAATACAAGTTACACTTATTGGTGAAAGTGTGATATCCTTAAATGCGGCCACTACTTAAACCAATTAATTTAGAGGGTATGTTTGAAATAAAATAAAAAATTAAGTAAAGTACCAAATTTGTCCCTCACTTTTGGAGGCGCTGTCAATTTGGTCCTTAAGATTTAAAAAATGTCAAAATGATCCTCGACTTTACATTCCGTTTACCACGTTAGTCCCTGCCGTTAGTCTCCTAACACTGTTAGTAAATGTGTGATGTGGCACGTTAAGTGCCACCTGGACGCATACGTGACAAGCGTAATTGGGAAATAAGCAATGTCACGTCATAGGAACTAATATGACATAATTTTAAATGTTATATTGGAAAATGAAGAGTCAATTTTTGTATATAGTGTCAAATTGATCCTTAATAGTTTTCAGTCTAATTGAAAACGTGATGAATTCCCTCTCACCATTTTCTCCCTCCTATGGTTGAAGGATAGCGTTCTTGTGCTAGGTCTATGTCGATCATCGCTCTCCCACTAGTGGTGGTTGCCGTTCTTCGTCACCCTTCACTGTTCATTGACGCAATCAGTGCTTTTGTGTGTTCCACGTCGATCATCGTCACCCTCTAGTGTTGATTGACGTAATCGATGCTTTCCAGTGGATGTAAGAGTTTTGTTTTTCACTACATTTGGTCTTCTTATGTTGAACCAGCGTAGTTGAACCAGCACTATATCATTTAAACGCATTGTTGTTTGCGTTTAAACTGTTGGAGTAGTTTTTGAGAGTGAAGGGTTTGAGATTTTGGTTTAAGAGGTTATTGAGAATAGCGTAGTGGTGTAGTGTGAGATGTGAAGCTTTTGAGAGAAATAAGTGTTCTTTGTTTGAGATGCGTGTGTTCCAATAATGAATGAGAGGGGCTTTAGGGGTGAATCGGTTGATTTGTTGAGGTGTTATTCTTACTTGACAAACTTGGAGAAATAATAGAAGAACTACAAAGATGGAGAAAATTCAGTTATGGAACACGAATTAAGCAGGGGGGAAATTTTAAGAAGGAGGAGGGCTTGAGGTTGATTATGGCTGGTAGCCATTAGGGTTTTAACATTTTGGGGAAAAAGATGATCACCTAAATTATGTAATTTTAGTCCCTTTAATGTCAATTTAGTCCCTCCTTACGTGGCAAGTAGAAGAAACTGATGTGAAAGTTTCACGTGTGCGTCCAGGTGGCACTTAACGTGCCATATCACACATTTACTAACGATGTTAAGAGACTACTAATGGCAGGGATTAACATGGCAAACGGAATGTAAAGTCGAGGATCATTTTGACATTTTTTAAATCTCAGGGACCAAATTGACAGTGCCTCAAAAAGTGAGGGACTAATTTGGTACTTTACTCAATAAAAATTTATGATATTATTAATTAAAACTAACTAATTGGACTATTTTTATTGAAATGATCGGAAAAATATATATCTATTCTAACCGGCATGAAGAACAAAAAAATTGAAGACCAATACCATCTCCTTCCTTCGAGCCCCTTCTCTTCACAAAATCTTGAATTCAAGTAGGAAAATATAGTTGTTAAAAATAAAAAAAATTATGGCCTTATGTCCGACATGAGAAAAAACGAAAAAATACATATCCTAAAAAAGTATATGAAAAAATAAAAAAGGAACAAAAATGAAAAAAAAAAATTAAATGCATTATTCATTCCTTATTTAATATACACATATCCTTAAAAAAAGTACGCATTTTAAGAATTTTCGACATGAGCACACATACAAATAATCAATTTATCACTAGATTTACAAGGTTAACTTAGTAGTTGAAGAAAAAAGAGGAGAGAAGAGACTGTGTGTATGAATCATTCCCACTAATAAAAAATTAACAAATTAACACTTGTCGATGAAAAAAATTAATTTATCACTTATTCTATTTTTTTCCTCACTCAACACTCTTAGACATTCACTATTGTTTACACTCTTGTCTCTTTTATCACCATTCACATTAGCTAGGGGTGAAATAGGCAAGGTTTCTTGTTTAGGGCCTACGGCCTGGCGTGACTTGATCTATTTATTAAAAATGGTAGATTTAATGTTTTTCAAAAAACTTTTTCAATGAAAAAAAGTGTAGTGTGTATTTCTATCGAGACAACAGAACCATGTGTGTTTTTAAGAAGATGAAAAAAAATAAAGAAAAAGCAGATTTAGGATTTTTATCTTGGATTTTGACTACATTTGGGAGCTGGAGAATCTTCCTTATTGTTCTCTAATTGGTTGTACATAGGAGTGGGAATAGGCCAGGTCAGGTCAGACTTTAAGAGGCCTGAGCTTAGCCTACGATGAATTTTTGAGGCCTGAGTCTGGCCTATAGCCTATCAAAGGCTTTTATTTTGGCTCGGCCTGACCTTTTTAAAAGCCTAGCCTGACCTGGTAGCCTTTTTAAAAGCCTTTTTATATTTGTTTGCTTTGGGGTAGGAACGGAATAGGAAAAGTTAATGGAAAATGAAACGTTAATCATAATAGGAAAGCCAATAAAAATAATGAGTAATATAAAGGGGCACATGACTCACACCCCTAATTTGTAATTAAAGTCTTACTTAATTATAGGAATGGAAGTTATGGAGTAGTAATGTGTAATCAAAGTCTGTTGGTTTCAAAAAAAAAATTAATTGTACTTAAAAAATAATATAAGTATAAATTGGTATAAAAAAATTATATATATATATATATATATATATATATATATATATATATATATATAGGCCGACCTATCAGGCTTATAAGGCTTTTTAACAAGCCTAAGCCTGATCTATTTAATTTAATAGGCTTTTAAAAAAGTCTGAGCCTAACCTTTTAATTAAATAGGCCAGTTCAGGCCAGATTTTTTGTAGGCCAGGTCGTAGGCCCCTGAAGGCCGGCCTGACCTATTCTTACCCCTAGTTGCACAAGGAGAACAAAATGGGCTGGGGGGATGGATTATTAGGTGATGAATCACCACGTCATCTATAGTCTCAACCAATAACCATGTGACACATGGATAATTATAAATTAAGATTCCTTAAATTAAGGGATAACACAATTAATTATTGTTAGATAGTTACTAGTATATTTTTAATTTAGTAAATATAGTATATCTTTGATTGTCCATGTGTCACATAATCCTAGCTGAGGATGACTAAAAAAATCCTAATTGAGGTTAGTCGAAAATAACTCAACATATCTTTTGATTGTTCGAAAATAATCTTAACTAATGTCACCCAAAAATAAAAATAGCCTTGGTCAAGGACGAACGAAAATAATCCAAGCTGAGATCGATTGAAAATAGCCTTAGCTGAGGACTACCAAAAATAATCTTAGTTGATGTCACCAAAATTAACCCTAAATGAGGTCGATTGAAAAAAGTATCAACCGAGAAAATAATCCTAACTGAGATCAACAAAAAATAACCATATTTAAGGTTAGCCGAATTAAAAATATATGTTTTGGACAATTAAAAAATCATTTTTAAAATAACATGACCTGTGGGCTAGCCCTAACCATGTATTAAGAGGGTTGGGGCCTTGTAAGGCCCCTCATTAGGAGGGCTAATGCCCCCTAGGGCAATAATGGAGGTCCAAATGGGTTGGTCCTAGGGCCTAGGGCCAAATTGACGTCTCTAATATAGGTATTCAATGAGTACAAAGTTGGAGCTTAATGTTGTTGCCCACATGGGTATGAAAGTGTGTTACTAAGTAAAGGTAGTTGTTGTGAACATGAGTACATGGGTATCATAGGTATCCAACACGTACTAAAATGGTGATTGAAGCTATTGCCCTATGTGCATGAAGATAGATATGTAATTTTTTTCAAGAATTAAATTGATTATATTTGATTTGATTGAGATTTAAAATAAAAAAAATTAATTAACCAATTTAATTTATTTGGCTTAAATTGTTAAGTTAATTAGATTAAGTCAATTTAGTCAACACCTCTATATCTGAACATTGTTACTAAGTAAAGGTAGTGGATGCAATGATGGGTGTATAGGTAATTAACAAGTACATAAATAGATGTTAAGTTGCTATTCCCATGGGTATGAGATTTTTTTCAAACACAAATACATGGATGGATACTATAGTTCCTTACCATTTGTCATCCCAAGTCATTCATTTGATTCGATTTAAAAGAAGTAAAATTTAAGAATCAAACTAGTTATATTTAATTTGATCTAGATTAAAAATAAAGAGAATTAATTATGTAATTTAATTTATTTAGTTCAAATTGTTATGTTAATCTAGTCAATTCAATTCAATCAACACCCTTGCATCTAAACATTGTTACTAAATAAAGTGCGAGAAGCAGATACGAACATGAGTATATAGGTATTCAATGGGTACAAAGTTGGAGATTAAAGTTGCTACGCTCGAAGATATGAAAGTAGTGGATGCAGACTTGGGTATATAAGAACCCAACAAATACATAAATTGAAATGAAAGTTGTTGTTCTTATGGGTATGAAGGCTGATACAAAATTATTTTCAAACATTGATATATAGGTGAAAACTATAGTGTCCTTCCCATTATCATCCTTAGCCCTTGACTTGATTCGAGTTTGAAGAATTAAATTCTAGAATCAAACTAATTATATTTGATTTGACCGAGATTTAAATTTTTTGATCGAGATTTAAAGAAAACAATTAATTAACCAAATTAGTTTGTTTAACCTAAATTGTTAAGTTAATTAGGTCAATTGAATTCGGTCAACACGCTTACATCCAAATATTATTTCTTAGTGCAAATAACATATGCATACATGGGTATATAGGTACCTATTGAATACAAAGTTGGGAATTAAAGTTGTTACATAAATTGGTATGAAAGCAAATACAAATATTTTTTTAGACTTCGATGTGAGGATGAATAATATATTTCTCTACTCATTAGTTGGTTTGAGTCTAAACTTTATTAATTTAGGATCGTTTGGGGTGGTTTTTAATTGTGAGTTTCCAAAATTTTATTAAAAACAATCCATTTTTAGTTTTAGTTTCAATTTTTTTAAAAGAACAAATTTGTAGTTGTAGTTTGTTTTCTCTAATTTTTAGACAAGGAGAGGACAAAAACTCAAATTTTTGTTTCCACGAAAAACCACGGGACAATCTGATGTCACAAGGACAGAGAATTCAAAAGGCACACATACCCCTCCTCCGTTTGAATTCCCATTATCTACATGCAACAACCTTATCATGTCCTATAGGGTCGGGTATACAAACCCAGATTCGAGGACTGACCTTTTAACTCAACGAATCTTGCAAATAACAAGCCTTTTTTTTTAAGTCCGTATGGCTATATCGAGTTTACGAGTTCACCCTGTTAAGCCCACGTACCTAGCAAACTTTATCCTTAGAGTCGTGGACTACCCGCTTGACCCGCCTTAGTCCAATATGCAATATTGTTAATTTGTTATGTTAAGATTTTGATCTTTACTTTAGGTTGTTATTGTTAATTTGTTATGTTTGCAATGTTAGTATATTTTAGTGTAATAGATTTAAGCTTAAAAAATGGAGTCAATTTCTTCTTCTAATTTTTAAATTTTACAGTTTTAAAAAAACATTTTTTACATCATATATATTTTTTCTTTTAAAATTACTATTTGGGCTTGTGAACCAGCTCATTTATATGTAGACTTTTGGACATCGGATACGGACCTTGAAAAAAAGATCATTTATTTCATGGATCGAGCTTATTTTACCATCTAAAATGTGGATTTTGCTAGTCGGGTCTTAAATGGGTTGAATCGGTTTGCATACCATGTCTCATGTCATGCATTTTGAATTCACATTATTTACTAATTGACCTTTTTTTATATATATTATGCATTTTAAATTTACATAAGATGTAATAATATTATAAATTATATCAAGATAATTACTATTAAAAAAGTATTTTAGTAAATTTTATATCATTTTGTTTGTGTTGTCCATTGTTCGTCAAACACTATACCTAATAAAATTTTGTCGTGTAACTTGCTCTCTTTTTCGTGTGGTATAGTGTGTATCAAACACATCCTCATCCCCTTCAAGTTTGAAATATTGCATTAATATCCTTTATATATGTCTTGCAAAAAAAAATCCTTTATATCTTTGAAAATTAGCTTAATTGCACTTTTTACTCCAATTTTTCAAATTTTGCCAAAATTTTACCCCAACAAATTAATTTGATGCATTTTATCCCAACTTTTAAAAAACTTGTGAATTTTACCCTCCATTTATTTACTCCTAACATAATTACACTTTTTGTTCCCAAACTTTATTTTTTTGATAAATTTTATCCCCAACTTTTTTATTTTTGGAAAATTTATCCCTAAATTTTATTTTATTTTTGCCAAATTTACCCCCAATTTTTGGGCTTATTAATAGATAAATGATAGGGGATAAAATTCGCAAGTTTCTTAAAGGTTGGGGTTAAATGCGCCAAATTATTTTGTTGGGGTAAAATTTGCTAGAAAAGGAAAACGAGGATAAAAAGTACAATTAAGCCTTGAAAATATTATATTGACATTGTTTAAATAACTCATTAAATCTTACAGTAACACCTTTCAAAAACGAGATAAATATAATAGTTAAAATAATAGAAAGTACTTGTATAATTACATGAAATCTCAAAAAATATTACTATAATTTACTAAAAATAATTAAATAATCATAGTTTTAATTAATTTGGCTTAACTTATCAAATTAATTAAGTCAAATAAATGCAGTCAACACAATTATATCTTTACTAGAATGACATTGGGGCGGGTTGGTGATGGGTTTGGCCATCCCCGTTCCCATATTGGCCGAAGGGAGGATGAGTACAGATATAAATGTAAAAGAGATGGATTTAGAATTTTAATACTTATCTCATTATCCATCAAACTTCATAAGATTTGAATATTTTTGTTGGTAACCCATTATACTCTTTTTTATAATTTTTAATTATATTGTGAAAGTGGATATTTTCCATGAATGTTGGAACCAATTCAGAATGATATCCGCGAATACAGAATTACAGGGCTGGTTAAAGAGTGAAAAAACAAAAATAGAATAAAGTCCTAAAGACATAATATGGTGACTAATCTTTTTAATTTCCGTCAAATACTGAAGATTGAAATAATTTGAATTAGATCTTATGTTTAAATTTTTTCTACATTTGCATTTAAAAGAAAAATACAATGTCATCTGAAAACTCTCAGTTGATAGACATATTTTTCATTTAAGGTAAATAAAAAATAAATAAAAAATAAATAATTAAAATTGTGCATAGAATGAAAAAGGAATAGAAGAATTTCTGCTCCTTTCAAGTCACTTTTTGTTCTGGGATTCGGTTTGGGCTGCTTCGATCCATCTCCGAATTCGGATCGACCCGACCCGATTCTCGAACTGATAAATTCTCGTCCATTCTCGCTCTCTGTTCATCTCTCTCTTTCAATTCACAATCCCTCTTCAGGTATTTTTTTATTATTTTATTTTATTTATTATCATAATTATTATTTTTTAAAATTTTAAATTTCGTTGCTCCGCTTTTGATTCTGAAATACCATCAATGGTTGTTCTTCATTCCTTCAATTTGTCTTTTTTGTTTGCATGTTTTCGTTTTTCGCTTTTGAACAATTCGATTTTTATCGTTTCTTCGATCTTTTCTGCGTTTATTGGCATTTTTTTGTGCCATTTCAAGAATTTTTATCTCGAGTTGATGGTGTTTGTTTATGCATTTGTTTCAGGTTTCGTTATTTTTTGGATTCTTCGCCTGATTTTGTGTCATATAAATCGTGTTACTACAGTGAAGTAAGTTCGTTTTCACCTCTTTTTTGGGGAAATTTAAACTGCTTTTCACGCATTTTTTTCTTCTCTCTGTTTTGTGATTTTTTTGAAAATCATTCAGTGAAGTTAGATTATTACTTTTGATTTGTGGGATTTCATTTTTTTTTGTGGGACAAATGCTGAAAATTTCCTTTCAATTTTGAGTTAAAATTTTATTTTTTTATTGTATTTTATTTTATTGAAGTAGCTATTATGCTTTCAGTTCAGTGTGATTGATTGGGTTCAGTTTCCGGTACTGTTGCTTGTCTTTGCATATTGTAAGTGGTTTGCATCTGCAACCCTACAATGTCTGTCTTTGCTTTACGTTAGGGTTCATTTCAGTAATTTGTGTATTCCTCCTACAATGGTGTTTTGATTCGGAAATTGAATAAGTTCTCTTATAGGGTTTTCCATCAATCTGTGGCCTATGAGTTCTTGTGTTTTTGTATGTGTCAAAGGAAATTAGTTCCTTGTCCATTGCCAATGACTTGAACTTGTTGTCATGAGGTTTCTATACTACCATGCTAAAAACTTTTATATATCATGGTTTATAAAATCGAAGTCAATGTTTTGTAGCTTAAGTTTTTTTTGTATGGGTTCAAAACATTAGTATTTTTTTTTCATTATTATGTTAGGTTCTTGTTTGAATTTTCGAGAAAACTATTCATTATGGGAAAAAAAGTTTAAACTTTTGGATTTTCAAAAAATTTTGAAACTGGATTTGTTCATGCTATATCGAAAGCTAAATTTTTTTAACTGTAAAAAAGTTTCTCTTTGTTTCAGTTAAAAAAAAGCTTTTATTTTTTGCCCAAATAAGGTTGTTTTAAATGGTGCCAGGCTTTAGATTTTCCCTGTTAAATTTTAGATTTGTGCTATGCACTGAATTCTATTTATTTAGTTATTGTTTTACAAATTGTAAATGAAATAAGTTGTTTGGAATATAAGAAAATGTGGATAAAGTAACATTGATATGTTTGTTATGTGTGGTGCAAGCTCAAAGTTATCTCCTTGGCTACTCTTACATGATGGAGTTCTTTGCCTCGCATTTTTAGAGAATGTTATGTTTGGTGTGCCATATATTCTTGGAACAATTTTTTATGACCAGCTTTACTAATTTTGGTGGAAGCAAAGAAACCATTTTTTTGTTGCAATTTTCAATATTCGATATGCTTTGGTTCATATGGCTGGAGGTGTAAACTCTTTTAAGGAAATCTCCTTGCTGTATACTTTAGGTGTTTGGCTTCTATATAGTGTGAAACACATGGTCCTTCAAAGGGCTTTCCCTTGCATCTATGTTGATGGTTTGGGTTGTTTTGTTTTGTTATGTTGATATCTTTTGTTCTCTGATGTTTAATATTTCTTTTTCTTTTAAGGAGGATCATGTCCTTGTACCCCTTTGTATTCTTCTCCATTTTGTCCTATTGAATTTCTTCCCATTAATTTTTTTGTTTTGGTTAAGGTATATTTTTACGCTCACATGATCTGAAGTTTTCATTCCAGTAATATTTTCCATCATCTACTCTGCAACCATTTTTCTGTTAAATATACTGGGTAAAGTGTTTTTTGTGCATTTGAACTTTTTCATGTGCAAAAGCTACTGTCATTTATGTTTATTACTTTACTGTTTTATGCAATATTTCATGATTGCTCTATACGATTTAAAAACAGGATATGACAGAGGATATGAAAATTGATCATATTGTGGAAGTTCCTGATACCCCAGATAGAACAACTGTAAGGCACGATTATCAGAAATATTTAGGTAATCCTGATAAGAGGGGGAGAGCTTTTAATGCTGCTGATGAAAATAATAACCACAGTAACTATATATCATTGTCCCCGTCAGAGGAATCTTATTCTTCTCAAAATGCTCCCATCTTTAGGAGAGCCCAAACTGATGGAGCTGAAAAGATGGAGAAAGGGAAAAGTATAAGCTCCAAGGTTCCTTCTAAATCATCTCACCGTGGTATTTCTATTTTAGATTTGACTGAAGAGAATGAACAAATCCGACATCCGAAACCAGCTTTCTCACATCGTGGATCAAGAGATAATGCAACTGAAGACAAGAAAGCACTAAAAGCAACTAATGGAAGGTCTTCGTTACCTGTCATTTCTGATTCTTCTAATACATCTAGAAATGCCTTCATTGGAAAGTATAAACTAGATATTAAAACACTTCCAGGTCCTAATATATCTGTGGACCATGGCAAGGGTATTTCTCTGTCTAATGATTCTCAATTACAAAATGAAAAGCAAGTATCTTTGCCTCCTCGTGTTTCCACCTCTCCACGAGGGAGAGGGCACAAGAGATTGGTACGAAATGGGTGCATTTCACCTCATAATATTGCAACAATGGAAAAACAATTGGCTGAACAGAGCAACCACAAAACCAAAGATGTTGAACAGAGTCATGGTCATTCAGTTTCTAGCAGTACAGTGTCACCGGTTAGTGTTGATGACATAGTTGCTGGAGAGAGAGGCAATGGTAGAGGGAAAGGAAAGGAAGTACTTGCTTATCGTTCACCACATAGGCTGACTTTTCGTACTGCTAGCAGGTAATTTGACTATGGTTCACACATTGAAGTGCTTCTTAGTTTTTAGTGAATCACTTGGAGGTAATATCACCTTTTCCTGGGAATCTGGCATCAAGAGTTATACATGATTTAACTGCATGGAAATATTTAATTATATCAATAAATTGTTCGTAGCTTGATAATTGACTCAGTAACTAATGTAAAGGCTGTCATTGTGCATTGCAAAACTTTATTTATTTATTTATTTTTTGCTGGTTGTTACAAGCCAAACTTAATTTTGACACCTAATGCTTGTAGAATCATTTCGGAAGTGAAAAGACATGACATTTACTCATATATCATTGTCTACATGTTTTAATTTGACTACTTATTTTTTCTGTTTCTGAGAAAGCATTTGATTCTTCTTCATCAGCCCTGTGACCAATTATGAAGAGATCAATGGTCCTAGTAATGCTATAAGAAATCCACTTCAATACTCTGGGGGGCAAGGTGGTCGGAGAACTACACATAATGAGAGGAATGCTAATTGGCACTTGCATGATGTAAATGGGCATCATTTGAGGATAAATAATGATGTTGGAAGATTTATCAATGGACACAATACAACCGGAATGGACAGAAGAAACACTGGGAATGGTCAAAGCAGCAATCATATACATGGTTCTCAGTCAGATCATACAGCTCAACCAACTTCTGTGATCATTCCAGATGTGGACCAGTCATCTGGAACCCATCGTACTGCTGACATTTTGACTAAAAGGCAAAGGAAACGGGAATCACCTTCAGGGTTTATGTTCCGTGGTTCAACTGGGGATTCATCAAGCTCATCCCGGAACCCTGTCTCGGATCCTGAAGTGATTGAGTTGTTATCCCCACCAAGGGGTTCATCAAGCTCATCCCGGACTTCTGTCTTGGATCATGAAGTGGTTGATTTGTTATCCACACCAAGGTATGCCAACAGATCATCTGAAGATTTAGATGATAATGACAATAATAGCTCGGAAGCTCGGGCAAGGCAAGTGGAAGCAGATGAGAGATTGGCACGTGAACTCCAAGAACAACTGTATCACGATGATCCTTTTGAAGGCAGAGGGGTTGGTTTTTTCTTTTCTTTTCTGTTTTTTTTGCTCACCTTTTAAGAGATATAGTTTAAGCATATGTTTCTTATTTACAACAACTTTGTCACATGTTGGTTTGCTGCAGATTGATGAAGATTTAGCATGGGACCTGCAGCGTGCAGAGGCTCTTATGCGTGCAACTATTGATAGCCACAGCATAAGTCAACCGGTAACGAAGCCTCTCTCTCTTTCTCTGAATTTAATATATTGAAGAGAGCTCCTTTCTATATAAGCAAAGTTTCTTTTATGCTGCAATGCTAAAATTTTCTCTGTATATACTGATTCAACCCTATTACATATATTTAAAGACTCAAAGATCATTTATGGATGGTGGAATTAAAGGTGGAAATGCCTGGCCTGCAAGGAACTTGAAAGCTGCATATGACATAACCTTGTATTTATTTTTATTGGCATAACTGTACAGTTCTCTACAATTGATCTGTAATGGGCATAGTTTAATGTTAATCCTGTATCCATATTGTTGATAGGATGCAAGAAAAATAGTTAGAACTTGTAATTTAAGTAAAATGGATATCTTGTTGCTTAGTCAGTATGTTGTTGATTGTGTGTAACCCTCCCCTTCACTCACACAGTAGTTAGTGGGATTAATGGATTAGTATATTAGAACCTTGAATATGTTCCCTATTTCTGAAAAGTATGGGCTATATAGGGAGAGATAGTAATTGATCATTGAGTGTGTATATTACTAATCTCGGTTTAATTATAGAGACAGCTTCCAAGGGCAATCAGACAGCCTCGTACACGGTTTCCAGAAAATCCTTCTAGAAGGAGAGCTATGGCTCAAGCTTCTTTCTCTAATAGAATGTCACAGTGGAGGAGTCGTGCTACAAGTCGGACTCGAGCACCTAGCACATCATCTAGAGGAAGAGGCCCCCGGTTTCCTCTGGATATGGACTTAGATATGGTATCTTCTTACCTCTTCCCCTCTGTTCTTTTCTTTTTTCCTTATCTATTTTACTTCTCTTTGCATGTCATGTGGCTTTGTATTGTAATTTTCTTGCAATGTCATGTTTTGAATATCATGATTAATGCTTTCTCAGACTTCCCATATGGAAACATTTTAAGTTCAAGATCGTAATATTGAATTTAAGTTGATTTTAAGATCTCTGGTTGACTCTTTAGTCTCTACAGCTACTTTATTCCATGATTCTGAATGGTTTGCTTTAATCCTTGTTCCATGATCGCCAAGGTATTAGACAAGGGGATCCTCTATCTTTGTTTTTGTTAACCTTAGCTGGTGAAGGTGTGAAGCTCATCCAGCAGATTACAGATGTTTCAATAACATGGTTCTTAACACTGACTTTGTGCCCCTATTTATTAATGCAATTGCTATTGAATTCCAAATAACCCTTATACCCTTTACATTTGGTGCACTGCACGAAACTCTTCCCCTTATCCTTATGACTTTCCTAGCATGGACTTCCCTTATTAGTTTTATTATGCACTTATTCCCTCTAAAGATTTTTGGTATAAATAAGGAGGCCCAAAGTCCCAAACATTTTGTTAGTGTGCAGTGCAGTAGTTTTTGTTATTATGTCATTATTTTAATAAAAGTTTTTGCAGAGTTTTTCGCTGTTGTATAATGCCTCCATGTTTGAAGGCACATTTCTTTCTTTGCCTCTAAGTTTCTTCTTTGGCACTCTATTAATTGGTTTTTCAAGGTAGTTTCCATTTTTTTATTTGTGGAGAGACTAGGGAGCCTTGTATTTTTCTAGTTCCTGTTTCATTTATTTATTCAAGAAAGCCAAACAAAATGTAAGTTTCTTCTCTGGCACTCTACTGATTGGTTTTTTAAGGGAGTTTCCATTTTTTATATGCAGAGGGACTAGGGAGCCTTGTATATTTTTCTTTTTAGTTCCTGTTTTATTTATTTATTTAAGAAAGCCAAACAATATATGTATTTACTTTTTCCATATCATATGCTACATATTCAATGGTTTGACATGTTAGATGCTGTTTAGGTGGATTTTTTGGTTGATTGACAGATTTAGGCTTGAGCCAAGTGGTGATATGATTTTATAAATTGAGGGACAAAAGAAAAACAAGTAAAACATATGGATGAATGTGAAATTTGAAAATAAATTTAGGGTCAAAAGTGTAACATTTCAAAGATGTCACTCTCCAAGTCATTCCATGTTTGTCACATCAGGTCCCACATAGAAGAGATCTCTAGGACTGGAATTACATATTAGTGAACTTTGCTACAATAAGGTTAGGAACTATTTTGGACAAAATAAAACTGAAGGAAGAAAAGGAAGATCTTAAAAACAAGTGAAGTACAAAAGTGTTTATTTTGCCTTAATGTTTAGCATATGGATACTGTCTTTTTTTTTCTTTTTTTATAAACATGTATCTC
This sequence comes from Glycine max, assembly GCF_000004515.6. Taxonomy (NCBI): domain Eukaryota; kingdom Viridiplantae; phylum Streptophyta; class Magnoliopsida; order Fabales; family Fabaceae; genus Glycine; species Glycine max. The sequence continues at coordinate 32,646,119 of NC_038246.2, forward strand.
TGCAATTTTTTTGTTCATAACTTCTAACTTCCACACCAAATTATTATATAGTACAAACTTTTACTTTTGTTTTATCTCAACATAAAAGCGAGACTATCTTAGCATACACTACTCTTGTATGTCAGAATTTTTATTGACTTTGAATTTTTTATTTTTGTATTGGGATTAGGTGGTATTTCGTATGTATAATTTTAATTTTCAATGGCATCTATCTCTCCTGTGCAGAGACTTGATATATTGGAAGCTTTAGAGGATTCAGTAGGGGATTTCAGTGATATGGGAATTACTGATGGCATCTTTAATGCACGTCGTGATTTCACTGAGTAAGTTTATATTGAATGATTTATGCGCATAGGTTATGCTTCATTCTTGTGTTGAATGATACGTTCTTCTCATTTCCTCATTTAACTAGGTGGTCTCCAATTCTAGAGATTGGTGGATATCAGTATTCTCATTCTCATTAAGATTTACATTTTCAATTTTCTTTTTCTTGTAATGAATGTGGATTGAAAATTGTAGAAATCTTGGTGCTTGACAACTTAGAAGTAAGTATCACTTTATATTAAGTAGTATTGTACATCTTATTCCTGTATATTAAGTAGTATTGAGGGGAGGCAGGCAACATAGAAGTTCTTCATTCTGTATGCATCTGAAAGAAACGTTTTTTTGGCTGTGCAAGGACCCCCATAGTGTACTCTCTTTAGCATGTGTTTCTTTTCCTTCATATTTTGTTATGAAGTTCTTGGGTATGGTGGCTTCACAATTGTTTACAGAAAGCTTTTATTTATTTTTACCTCTTTTGTATAAAAATTAATTTAAGGTTCATTCCCTCATGCAGCGCTGATTATGAAATGCTATTGGCCCTTGATGAGGGAAATCACCAACATACTGGTGCATCTTCCAATCTGATCAATAGCTTGCCGCAGTCCACCATCCAGGTAAAATTCACTGGTGTCTAGTGGAACTAGTTATCCACTTTTAGGATGAATCTCTAACACCGGTTTCCTTTCTCCTCAACCTTTCATGTTCTGCTGTCTCACTCTCAATTTCAGTTTTGGGGCCAGGGAACGTGGTGAGGCAGCAGAAAACAAGGGTTGTGGGAAATTGGGACCAATTTTTAATTCAATGCTGATATATGTTTTCATTCATTTGCTACAGACTGACAACTTCACAGATGCATGTGCCATATGTCTTGAGACTCCAGTCCAAGGAGAAATTATTCGCCACCTTCCTTGTTTGCACAAATTTCACAAAGATGTGAGACCATTAAATGAATACGTTTGTTTATGTAAAAATTTTAAAATGCTAATTTTCATTAATCTGTGGTATGGCAGTGTATCGATCCTTGGCTCCAGAGGAAAACATCATGCCCGGTGTGCAAGTCATCTATCACCTAATTCATTTTGGAATTTTAGTGGTTAATGGTGCTGTAGTTTGTTATCTCAGCCACCTCATTTTGTCTTTCAAAGTAAAAAGCAAAAAAGTTGAAATTGTAATAGGCATGCTACTCTGTTCTGTTCAATCCTTTGATACATTAGATATTTGAAAGTGAATATAAAGGTATAGAAAAATCTGCAACTTGTTAACTTTCAATGTGCTGATATGCTGTTACTGTTGTCTTTTGAATTATGATTAGTTCTGCGACATGAATGATGCACGTTGAGAAAACTGCTCTGAATCACGGTGTCGTAATTGAACTTCTACTGTTGGTGCTAATGAAGAGTCTGCAAAGCAGAGACAACTCTGAAGGCCGTATTATTTCTTAAGATAGAGATATGACCATTTAGGAATCCTAATGTTGAAATGTAACCAATAACATTGTAATTTTATTTTAATTGTTATTTATTTTAAAACTACCAATTTTTAAAACTTAGTTCTTATTAATCTTCATTATTCTCTTAATCTCAATAAATTCATATTATACTCATTCAAATTTAGAAATAGAATTTTCATAAATCTAATTGAAATAAATATAAGATGTAATATATGAAACTAAAAAAAATCAATATTTTTATTTTCCATAAGTTTTAACATGTATGTACTCCATAAAAAAAATGAATGTGAAGATTTTTGGTGAACAGTGGTCGTGCTTTCTTTGATCTCTAACGTCATTGGTTTAGTTTAGTTCCTATAAAACTGTAATTTTCCTTTTCTATTTTTCTTGTTACATGTATTTTTTTTTATATTGATCGCTCTTATACTATTTTTTAAAATCTTAGTTCCTATTATTTGGACAACATATAGTCTGTTATTGAATTATATTTTAGTTACATAATCACATAAACAAGAAATCTAAAGATTGAAATAAAAAAGAAGAAATTAATAAAGACCAAAACATAAACAAAAGCATAGAACCAAAATAAAAATCACCATATATTATAAAAACCAAAAATTTATTTAAACTAATATTTAATTTCCATTAAAAAATAATAATGTACCACATTGTTACGTGTTTTAATGAAAAAAGGATAAATAGTCATTTTTGTCTTTCAATGTGTAGAACACTGATAAATTCATCTCCAAAAGATGGAAATTCAAATTTTAGTCTTTAAAAGTGAAAAAAGTGCGAGAAATTCATTCATTCGTTAATTTCTGTAGGTTACCTTAATGAAAAAAACCTACATGGCATATTCAGAGACAAATTTGTCCACGCTCATACACATTCAATGATGAAAATGACTATTTACCTAAAATATAATATAATTTTCATCTCCCCTTCTTTTTTAAAATATAATATAATCTTCATCTCTCCTTGTCTTTTAATTGTTGTAAGCATAACATTATAATAAGTACTTAAAAAAAGGAAAGTAGACATAAGTTAGAACAAATATAATAATAATCATAATATTAATTAATAAGCACAATCTGTTTATTGCTCTGAAATTTCTATTGTGACAACATTAGGTATTCACAAAATCAAGTTGAGTTTCATTTTTTTGTAAGGATTAACTTAATGGTTGCGCATTTTTGTTTGAGTCTCTTAATATGATGTTTATTATTATATTTGTTCTAACTTATGCTTGTTTTCCTATTTTTTAAGTATTTATTGTAATGTTATGCTTGTAACGATTAAAAAAATGGAGGAAGATGAAAATTAAATAATATTTTGGGTAAATAGTAATTTTCGTCCTTGAATGTGTAGAGCGCTGACAAATTCATCTCTAAATGTGTCACATAGACTCTTTCATTAACGGTAATAGACAAAAGTTAACTGATGGATAGATTTTTCGCCCTTTTTTCACTTTCGATAACTTACTTTAACAACAAAAAATCATATTAATACCTAAGAAGTATTAAAGGTATCAGAACAATCAACATGTTACGATTTCACACCAGCTTAGTCTTTTTTTTTTCCATTCATATTAACTTTTTCAAACATTATACTATCATGCATCCACTGATCTTCGTCCATTTTAATAACACATTCAAAAATTTCAATCACAAACAAATCACTCCTAACCACACAATACATATACTATCACACAAATTTCTAATTTTTTTTACTACATTTAATAATATAAAACATTAAAATTGATAACCCTATATATTAAACAAACCAATAACATCAACTTTTTCTACTTAAAATTCATAACCATATAATACATAAAAAATGATAACCTAATCATATATACTAAAATAAATAATATTATTGAACTTAATTCTAATTCATAAAATTATAATCATAAAAAAACCAATTTTAAGCCACAACGACTCAAATAAATTATAAGTCTAAATTATTTTAGAACTAATACCACTTCCAAAATATAAAAAAATACTTACAAATTAATTATCAAACTAGACTTATTTAAAAATATTTAAAATAATACTAATTACATTTCAAATAAATAATAAAACAAAATTTAAAAAAAAGAAAAAAAAATTATCTTACAGATTGTTAATCCATATGTTGCTTACGGATTGTTAATTCGTATGTTGTTTACGAATTGTTAATCCGTAAGTTATATAAAACTTATAAATTATCAATCCGAAAATATTATATAACTTATTATTTTTAATTCGTAAGTGTAATACGCAGAAAACAAAAAAAAAAATCAAGACAACTAACCTCCACTATTAACAACCGCGGCACTTGCTGACGTACTTCCGTAATACTTTCACCTCAACCAAACCAGACACAATGCACCTCTCTTCTCACGAAAATGAAAAAACGCAATGAAACCAAGAGAATGAAGGAATGACAACAATGTGAAAGAAAAAGTAAAAGTAAGAAAAAGAGCACAGAGGAGTATTTTTTAAACTTTGGATTATTGTTGGGTGCCCAGGCAATATGAATGTTCCCAAAAAATCTATGATAATACTAAAGAATGAAAATCCATAACTTAGAATAGGATGACCATCTACATGTAGGCTATTACTATACTTCCTCCACATCTTTGATGTAAAAAATAAATCACTATTTTACTAAGACTAATAAAAATAGTTAAGATAATGAATTTTTATTAAGAATAATATCATAAATTTTAATTTTATTTCAAAAATTTCCAACCCTTTCATTCTAATATGACATGTTTCAAACTTTCAACATATTTTCTAAACACTAACGAGTGACCAAACCATGTATGTTCATTCAGAATATAGCACCCGTTTCACGGAAAGGTTAAGTGGTGAAGTGATTACGTTGTTCATAGACAACAAACATTTAAGAGCAAACTTTCCAAGTCATTAGTTACTAAATTGAATTTATACTTTACTTACAGATATAAATTGACGCAATTTGTTATTCCGTTAGTCTTTTTATACAATTTTTTCTACCGAACACGACTCCATTGGTGAGGTCAGAACAAAAATAAATAGTAAACATTAATCCTTGATTTTGGTTGAGATGACATTAATGAGAAACGAGAAGAAGTTTTTACTATTTAATGTGGTTTCCAAACCTTTACCGCACTACTTTAATTCAACTATTTATTCTCAATTCCCTTCCTTTCCATTCCACACGACCAAACCATACATGAATGTCCACCCCAATTTTAGAGTGGATAAATGTAGGGAAGAGAGAGTGACTCTTGAGGAAGAAAAAAAAGCCAAAAAAACTGATGTGATCAGAAAGAAAGGGAGAAATAGAAAGAAAAAGTGGAGTGAAAAAGATATAGAAGAAAAATTAAGTGTATGTTTACAATTGTCCAAAATATATCACAAATTAATGCAAGTCTAATAAGTAGAAAGGATTAAACGCTTGAGGAGTGGTTGACATTATCACTACCATAGAAAAAGACTTTATTGTGATTTCTTATTTGATGACCAAATATAGTGAGTATGAAGTAACTATTTCAAGCGAGCATCCTTGGATAAAAGAAGGTCATCCACTTTCCGGGCATTGCATAGCTCATCAGCACAATCACCACTCTCAAAAACAGCAGCTGCCCCCATTCCAGTACCTGCTCACAATTGACAATAGGAATGATTTTTTGCATGGTGTATAAGTGTGCGCAAGCATGTGAAACATACAATGAGAAAGTGAGTTTACCTATGCACATAGATATAACTCCAAATCGACAGTCCCTGCCACGTTTCTTCATTTCATGCAACAGAGTTGCAACACATCGAGCACCTACCGAAAAAAATTGAAAAACATGCTTAGAAGACAATAAGAATGCCCTGCCCTGTATCATTGGTATTTGAGAAGTACAGGTGATAATAATCATGTTCCAGGTAGAAGTCCCGGTCATGAAAGGGATCAGGTGTATGATGCATAGATACTCCTAAATGGTTGCCATACACAACCTGTTTTTATTAGGTACCAGGTACATACCCAATGCTCACTTGAGGGGTAGGTATTCTTATGATTTAATTACTTTATTCATTATTCTTATATTCTATAGCATATATCTTGCAGTATCAAGCTTTCAATTTCACTTAGGATAGGAATGAAGGTTTCATCTGGTTTCTAATAAACTCCACAAATTAGCTCATTATTTGGAGGTATATGTGGCATCCCATGCATAACCAATGCTCTTAAATTAGAAATCGAACTAGTAAAGAAACTAATTGAAATAACACATCAATCACTTTCCATCCAAGGGATCCAGGCTTGAGTCCTTATTTTCCCACTTTGGTGTCAACAAAGAATATATCCTAATCTGGTCCGGTTGTTTTTGTCAACTGATTCAAGGCTGTTTTTGTATTGGTGGGCTGGTTTCCTGTTCAACCACTCCAATCAGCTAGTCTAGTTTCTTACCAAATCTTGTGCTTGACATTATATTTTGTAGGCCTAATTAAAAGAAGGGGAACTTCTGTAGGCCAAAATTATTTTATTTTATATATGAACGAGAATAGCTGAATGCTTTTGTAATCAGCGGTGGTAGTGTTGCATTTGTAATGTAAGAATGAAAGTTGTGGTATACACCTGTTGAACCCAGAGGATGCCCAATTGCCATTGCACCTCCATTAACATTGATCTTTTCTGGATCAAGCCCTAGCTTGTTACGGCAATACACGAACTGGGAGGCAAATGCCTTAACACAAGCAAATTATTGAAGTGAGTATATAATTTCAGACAGAGAAAAAGGAAAATATAAGTATATAACAAACACATTGATCAAATACCTCATTTATTTCAAAAAGATCAATATCATCAAGCTCTAGACCTGCAGCCTTAACAGCAACAGGAATTGCAGCAGCAGGGCCAACACCCATGATGGCAGGATCAACACCAACTGCTGCAAAAGTCCTACATGACAGCCAACAAATAATTCCCTTCAGATTAAAATAAAACAGAATTTTTATCATAATCAATTTCACATTTTAAGTATAATGAAAACATGACTTATGATTTTAGGATAGAATACAATTCATTAAGAGAGGGGTACATATAAAAAATATGAAATTCCAGTTCCTGAAAGACACATGCTTGACAAGTTTGTTGATTTTGTTCCATAAATTGTTGTCTTCCTAAATAATATTGCAGAGTAACTAAAGAGGCTAAGTTTCACATTTAGGGATTCTAGTCTCATGCAACTTCTTTTTCATCTTTCTAAATTAAAAATGTAATCACATACCATCATAATCAGAACAAGAATATGAGACCAAGGATGTGGTCCTATAACAAAGAGGACAAAAGCAGGAATTTTTCAATGCTTATATTTTAATTATTGAGTTATGCACTATTATGCTGATGAATCAAGCACTCTATGGTGAATGCTTGTGTCAAAAGTTGCTGGTACAGCTGGCAAGAAAGTTGGTGCTAACATATTAGGACTAGAGAATCATATAAATGCACCCAGCATAAGAAGGAACTAGATATATCATATGAAACTAGTTGAAGTATAAACATATATTGTTTGGCCAAAACAAAGAAAAAGTGCATTATTCTGACAAGTTGACACTGATTTAACATTTGTCCTGATATAGTTTTCCTTTTCAATTTTTTTAAACTTGCATCTTGTTTAAAGAGGAGAGAAATCTATTGGTCCTTCCTTTCTTCATAGAGCACACAGCATGTCAATTTAGAATCAGCATATTAATACTGCTAGGAACTAAAGCCTCTATATTACATATGAAGTAAGTACCTGAATACACCAAGAATGGGTAGCCCCTTTTGCAATGCAACACTTCTTTTCATCAGCAGAACAGCTGAAGCCCCATCGGTCACCTGGCTAGAATTACCTAAAGCACATGCATCATATGATAAAACTTAGTACATCAACTAGAAAGGATTTGAGGAAATGAACAAGGTTTTTATGATCTTATACCAGCAGTGGTGCTTCCGTCTTTCTTGAACACAGGTTTGAGTCTTCCTAGATCAGACACTGTTGTGCCAGGTCGAATTCCATCATCAACAGAAATGGTGACAGATTTCTCCTCACCGGTTTTTGGGTCCACAATCTGTTGGGAAGAAAAAGAAGCTTTATTCAGCACCCAAGAACCAAAAGAGAGATTCAATATACCCTGTAATGGCCAATACCTTGGTGGTAACTGGGACAATTTCATCTTTAAATTTACCAGCAGCAGTAGCTGCAGCAGCTCGCCTGTGAGACTCAACCTATCAACATTATTAAGAAGGTTTGGTTAAGAGTTGTTAACATATAAGATAGAACCATGATTATCAAACTCTCGAGTTAACTCGCTAACTCTTACGAGTTTACGAGTCAACTTGTCCTCTGCAAGTTGACTTTTGAATAAATTTTTTTTTAGTAGATTCTGGGTAAATTCTATAAACTCTAAGTAAACTCGGTAGACTCTCGAGTATACCACTGAGTTGACGAGTTAGCAAGTTAAAAAAATTAGCACGCTATTCTCAAATACAAATTCTCACCTTTGATAATATCAAACCCTTGTTCTCTAATAACATCAAACCCTCGATGAGAATGATCTATCACTACTATAACCTCTACAAGTTATTGTCTAGTGGTGATGTATTATTACTAGACTTGGTTATTTAAATATTCTGAACTTTATGATTTACTGTTTTGCTTTATTATATTGATGAAATGTTTAATTAGTATGTTATTTATAGATATTTTGTTATTATTTTTATATGAAGTAGACTCTTACGAGTCTACGAGTCGAGTCTCTGGAACTCTCACGAGTCTGCGTAAACTCTCGAGTTTGATAACCTTGGATAGAACAAAATGTTGCATTAATTTAAAACATATATCCAACTTACTGCAGCCTGGTCTTGTTCCTTCCTTGAAACCCCAAAGCGCTGTGCAACATTTTCAGAGGTAATTCCCATAGGAAGAAGGCAGTTTTGTGCTTGTTCAAACATTTTTACCTATCAACACCAGAGAAAATATTATATAACCTTGTATCCATTTTAGAGGTTTTATTTCCTAAAACCAAAATTGACAACTTTATAATAAAGGAGAGGAGATGGGGAAAAGATGGAGAAATACCTTAGGATTCACTGATCCATCCCATCCCATTGGATTAGTGGTCATAGATTCCAAACCGGCACCAATACCTAAACAAAATAATTAAAGGCAACATAAGATACTAAAAGTCATATCAATCACAAGAAGAAAACAGCAATTTGATGCATCCTTTACCAATGTCATAGAACCCAGCCCTTATAGCAGCAGCTACATCAGCGACAGCCTGGAGCCCAGATGAACATTGCCTATTAACGGTCCTAACAGGCACAGTTTCTGGATGAAAATAACATCACATGTATAAATACCAAACCCGAATCATATAACAGGTTTACAAGCACAAACTATCTAAATTCTAGACATACCGGGAAAACCAGCATAAAATGCAGCCATTCGGCATTCACTAGCTCTTTGAGCTCCAGGAGCCAATACACTACCTACAACAATATCCCCAACTTCACTTGGGTTCACATTGGTTTTCTCAATTACAGCCTACAATGAAAACATTAATATTTAATAGAGCAGAAAATGAAGTATACAGTACAAAGTATATGTACGTAGATCATCACAGCTTAAGAAAAGCAGTTATTAGTCAGAACTCGTTTAAAATTGAAAATGTGAAAGAACTAAAAATCAGAAGCAAATGATTAAAACCTTCAAAACAGGAGCCAGTAGATCATCAGGAAGAGTGTCTTTGAAACCACCTCGTTTAGCTTTGCAATGAGCAGTCCGATAAGCACTTCAAAAGAGCAAATACATAATTTGGCTAAAAATTAAAGACCCCTCAAACACAAATCATCATAATTCACAGCTGAACACTATATTCTTAAATAAAGCACATGCTTAACATGAGATATTTCATTTGAGTAAGAGCAGAACTTACGCCACGATCACAACATCGTCCCCGAATGTCGATGTCCTTTGATAAGCAGCGCTATCCCCCGCCACACATGCTGAAGCCTAGGATCAATCAAATGTTCAACATAAAAACAATCAATTGACAGCACATGAACGCTTCCATATACACATTGATTTATGAAAATAAATAAATAAAGCTAAAGCCTAACAATCAATCAAGGAAACTATGTGTAGCAAAAGAGTCACATGTGTAATTTTTCTCAAACACCCTATCGGGCATGTAACATATAAAATCATATTCAAGATCAAAACTAGCATAAATTCTGGGCTAATAATTAATCAAGAAAACAAATTCTCATATATGTGTCAAAAGGGTACTTCTCTCACATGCCAAACAAGTGAAACAACCAATTGAATGAATATATACACGTTCAAGACAAAAACTTTTACAAAATTATGATCTAACAATCAATGAAGGGAGATTATTCTTGCAAAATTGGCAAAAGGGTAGTTTCCCCAAAGGTCAAACACGCTGTTAAGAGAGATTAGACGAAAAGGGTAACGATGAAAACGTCATAATAATGAAAATTAAAAACAGAAAAAGGAGGTGAAACGAACATGGAGGGAGGATGATTCGTTGGGGTGGGTGGATGATGAAGGGTTGAGATGATGAAGCAAAATCTTCTGTCTGTTGATCGCTTTCTCCATCTTCTTGAGTTTCGTGATTTGGAAATTGAAAAAAAGAAAGAAGGCTAGATTGAGAGAGAGATTTGATTTGTTCACTTGGTTACTTGCATTTATTGAGCTTTTGAGTCGAAGGAAGCAAAAGAAAAATAGATAATTTATTGTTACCATATTATGATTATAATATTAATATTTATAGATAAAATACTTACAAACTATTAAATATACCTTTTTATTACTGGAAAATAGATTATGTATTCAACAGGAGTATCAATAATACATTCCTTTAAATACATTTTTTAATTGGTTAAAATATATTCAAAATTACGAGAAAGAATTAATAAATAGGATACGAAATTCAAAAAAATTAATTATTTTCAATATTTTTTACCGATAAAAAGAGTATACACCAAAGAGTGTGACAAAAAATATTTTCCTAATATTTCTGTTGGCCATATAAGTTGATTTATGCTTTCGATGATCAAGAATTTTGATATGGTGCACATTAATTTTTTATGCATCTAGACTATAAAATACACTATTAACTAATTGGAAATAAAGATAAATATAATTTTAAGGTGATAACTATTTGTATCAAACATGCAAACTTGTGATTATATATATATTATCCCATATTATTATTTTTTCATATTAATATTAAGATTTTCAAATAATCATAATAATAATATATTTTTTCTATTTCATTATAAATGTTGTGTAAAACACAATTATGTCAAAATAATTTTATTTTAATTTTTAATATAATATTAATTATATTTTTTTACTTATATTTATTATAATATTAATAGTGAACAATAAAATTCATAGATATATAAATTATAATAAAATTAATTTTATAAAATTATTATTTTTTATCTGTTTATTATTATTTTTAGGATGACTATCATTTTAAGAGAGAGGAAGTAATGGTAATGAAACCAAAAAATTGGGTAGAAGATAATATGGTATGTTCGAGAGAGAGACCAATGACGAGAACGATGGCGTTGTTGGCTTGGCGTCCTCAAAGATGGGTGTTGTTTCCACTCGTGGCTTCCAGCGCGTGGTTGCACCGTTTTTGCTTGTTTATATCACGTTTTATTAGTTATTTAGGGTAAATAATCATTTTTATTTTTAAATGTGTAATTTATGGATAAATTTGTTCCTAAACATTAAAATTTTAAATTTAGTTATGAAAAGTGTAAAAAATGCGACAAATTTATCTAACCATTAATTTTCGTCTACTATTATTAATAAAATAACCTAAGATACATAGATATACATTTGTCACAAAATTGATTGTTAACTTGGTCATGTCGGATAAATTGAATAAAAATGTCATTAAGTTATCATTATTGAACTTAAATATCAGCTATTTTTTATTGGACGAAAATGTCAATAATTTTTTTGAAAGAAAATGTCAATAATTTCTTATTGAATGTAAATGTCACTAATTTTTGTTGGATCTAAATAATAATATATTTCTATTGAGTTAATTTGTTAGACTCTAGATTTTATTTCATTTAAAGGTAAAATATAATTTTAGGATAATTTTTTATCCTTATTTTATTCCTACAACCATAATATTATAATAATTACTTTAAAAAATATTTTGACAAATATAATTTAAAACAAACATAATAGTAATTAGAATATTGATTGACAATCATAATTTATCGATCATAATAAAAATTATTTAAAATAAATATTCTATTAATTTAATATAATAAGTATTATAATAGTATATCCATCATTATAATTTTATTTAAATTATAATAATTAATCAAAATCCAGATCTGAAGGTTGTCATTTCATGTTTAGTGAGTATTTATTTTTTCTGCATATTCTTGGCGTGTAAAGACGTGTAAGCTAAAAAGTTGTTTTTATTTAATAATTAATTCTATAAATTTAAATTAGTATTCACCATTGATTTAGTTATTATTATCAATAGTTTTTTTTTACGAGTATAAAGACATCTAAGTTAAAAAATATTTTTTAATCATAAATCATATACCACTTACCAATTATGAGCTTATGAGTTAATTTTATGGAGTAATTAGTAATTTTTCCTGATCTCATCATTGCGTAAGAAGAAAATATTTATTCTAAAATAATTATTATTTTATCTTTTTAATGTAATATTAATATTTTTTATTATATTTCTTATATATTAATGAATTATAAAATATAAGAATAAATTAATGATGATGTAATGTTAATTTTATAAAATTATTTATTTATTTATTATTTTTTTAATCTGTCTAAAATAATTTAAGATGAAAATTATTTTGAGGGAGGAAGTATTAACCATACTACTTCAAACTAGACAAAACTAATCAAAACTTTCGAATTATCTAGTTTATAAGGTTGAATCAATTAGTTTGAAGTAAATTAAGTGGCATTTGACTAGTTGAGTTTCGAACCATTAGCATATAGCCTAATGACAATATAACTGCCATAACTCATTATGGTATGGTAGTATATCATAACTCGTTATTTTGGAAGAAAAAATATTTTGCATAAAAGGAATTCAAAATATAGGCTGTGTATTCACAGTCAAGAAGGGCGCTTGTAAATTATCCAATTAGGGACTGTTGGAAAGCGTGCCATTTTGATTAAGCAAGATTGCTACGTAACGGACACGTATGTATGTGGATACACTCTAGCGAATAGCGATATTTTTGGTAGGTATATATAGTCAGCGATTATTTCTTCGTTTACGTACTGTCCTAATGTGATTTTTTTTTCAAATTATGTAATATGTAGAATCACTTAAATATTTAATGTCATTAATATAAGATTTAAATTTAAGCTGATTAAAATCGCATCAAATATAGATTAATGATTAAAAGAGAACAATGAGTCGGTGAAACCGTGAAAGTAATAATTATGTGACATAAATTTGTAAAAAAAAAAATCATTACTGAGAAAACATATTCTCAATTAAAAATGTTTATAAAAAAAACCACAACAAAGGCACGGCACTAAGTGTGAAAATTTCTGATATTCATGGCTTGCGGCTAAGTAAACCTAACGATGCTTCCCTTTTCTAAATAAATTTATTTTAAATTAGAGATTTTTAGGGCTATGAATATGGATAATTCGTAAATATAAATTGACCCAAACTATTGTGAAGAGTATGAGTTGGATTATTCATGTATTTGAGTCAAAATCGAACCGTATAAAATTATTCATGTACGGGTTGAATCATAAGTTTAGATTTATAGATTCGATCAAAACCGAATCAAATCAATCAAAATTTTTAGAGTTGTTTGATTTGATTTTAAATACGACTAATATTGAATTCAAGTGTTGAACCTGTAAGTGTTGAGACTAGAACTTCTTAATGTATTACTTCGAGGTGCAATGTTATTTATTTCACTTTTTTTCATATTTTTTTTGTCATGTTTATAATATTAATGAATCATATTTTGTTTATTTGTTTAAGCAAACTTAGTTGTAGTAAAACTTATTGCAAAAAATTAGTTTGTAAGAAATAATTGTTATTTAGACTATTATAGTAAAATCTCATTGAATAATATTTTATTTTAATTTGTATTAGTTTATTTTAAAATATTATGTTGATGGTATTAAATCAATCAATTTTACTATTTTCAGACATTTGATAATATTGTGTTAATTATATTAAATATTTGGATGAATCATGATATAAAATAGTAATTTAAAAAAAATTAAATTTAAATGGGTAATCCGTTAGTCCGAATCGAATCAAACCGTTCATAAATAAATTGGATTAGGTTGAAGTTAAATTTTTTTTTATGGAAACCGAAACCAAACCATGAATACCCCTAAAGATTTTTAACATAAACTATTTCTTTTTTAAATATTATTTATATATTTGAGTTAAAAGTTGAAAATACAATAGACTACTATAAAATTAGTCAGAATTTTTCGCGCAAGTAAAATACAACATTCATCCTTGTTTTTTTAGATAAATGCAGCAATCATTGTTTTTTTTACGGAACAATAATCGTCTCTTAACACAACAGAATTCGGTTAAAAATTAGACTAATCAACAATGTGTATGTACCCCCTAAAAAAATGTGTATGTACTAATCAAGCTTAATTTGTAAGAATTATAATTACTGTATTAATTAAACGAAATATTCGAGTGAATAGACAATTTAGTCCCTGAGATTGTAACCAGATTGCATATTAGTCCCTGACTTAAATTTTAATTCATAATAGTTCCTAACTTTACATAAGTTTTGCAAAATAGTCTCTATCGTTAAATTCTCAGGTGACCGCGTTAGTGAGGTGTATAGGTGGCAATTCAGTGCCATGTAGACTGTCCAACGTGGCACTGAGGTCTGCATGTATAAATTCTCTCTCACGCAAGGTTACTTCTTCTTCTTCCCCAAATAAATTAGGCTTTACGAAGCTGCTGGTTTCCCACGCTGAGTCGCTTCTTCTTCTTCTACTCTGAGGCTCAGTCGCTGCTGCTTGTTCACTTGATTTCTCCATGTCTGCAAGTGGCAGTTGTTGTGCATTTTCTGGTAGTTTCATTCGGCAATGCCACCATGGAAGACGTGCAGCTATTCGAACTGCAAGAACAAGGAGGAACCCAGGAAGGTTATTCTATACTTGTGCATTACCCCAAACAGACCCAGATAACTGTCAATTTTTTCAATGGGTTGAAGAAGAAAACCAACTTTCTAATTCGTCTTCTGTCTCAAGCGAAACAATGGTAGTGGCTGATTTGAGGCTACAAATTGAAACTTTGCAGAAGAAAATGAGAAATTTAACAAACATTGTGTTGCTAGGTTTTTCATTTTTAATTGTAATGTTAGTTTTAGGGGGAATGTATTTTAGGTAAAATGTGTAATAGCAGCTTTTGTAGTAGGAAGTGGCTGATATTGTAATTGTTGTTTTGCTTTTGTAATAACAGCTTTTGTAATAGCAGCTTTTGTAGTAGGAAGTGGCTGATATGGTAGTGGCTGATATTGTAATTGTTGTTTTGCTGAAGAATTTGTAGTAGGAAGTAATTTGTTGCTACTGTCAATTACCCATTTCAATTAAATATAATTTGTTGCTGAAATTTGCAGTTTATTAAATATAATTTGTTGTTGTATAACTTTTTGAAGTTATTGAAGTAGCACTAAACTAGGTGGTCCTACTCCAACTCCAAATCCAACACAGTGTATAATTTATAAAAGAAAGAGAAGAAACATGACATTAAATCAATCTCACATAATGTTTGACATCCCAAAGCATGGTAGTTAAAAGCAATTGTTCAATAGGCCATAATGTTTACATCATTTCACATGCCAGTGAAGCTTTCAAAATATACAACTACATATCCTAATATCAAAATGTAACAAAAAATGCTTCTTCGGTTTTCTTCATCAGCAACCTTCAAACTCAGCAACTTTCAAAATGCAACAAAAAATGGGTCTTCAGTTTTCTTTATACTGCATCATCTTTATCAGCAACCTTCCTTTGTTTGGCTCTTGTTATGGTTAACTTATTCCTTGCTATTGGTGGAACAATAGTTGGAGGGACCTACATGCAAATGCCAAACATGAATAATTGTAATATATAAAAATGGAGTGCTGCAACAAATTAGGTTGAGATAAAACTACTTTGTTGTGACAAATATTTACCATCAACTCCATGTCACTATCTTGTGACAAATGAGGCTGAGATAAATTAATCTCCACTGGATCTTGTTGAACATGAGCATCAGCTTTTTCAGCCTCATTCAAAGCTTGTTCATCTTGAGATAATAGGTGGTCATCCTCATTTGAAGTTGATGGTGCAACATATTTCTTTGGCCTAACAGGAACTCCACTATTTTTACAGCTTCTAATGTTATGATTGGTTTGGCCACACCTTCCACATGTAAACTCAGCCAATTTCCTCTTTAGCTTATGTCCTGTGACATTGTCCTCATCTACAGATCTCCTTCTATTTTTCTTTGGCCTTCCTCTTTGGACCCTTTTATGTGGTGGAACAGGGTGTGTATACTGTGTTTGGGCCCAATATTGTGGTCCTTGGACTGGTTCAATAAAATGCTGGTATGTCTTATTATAAGCTTCTATTGACAACCACTCATGACACATGTCCTCAGGCTTCCTTCCTTTGTGAGTTATTGTTGCAATGGCATGTCGGCATGGCATCCCTACATCAAAGTTGTAAAATCAGCACACATGTAGGTTAGGAATGAAAAAAAACTATAAAGAACACAACCTATTAGTTGCCATACTCCACAAGTGCATGTCCATTCAGCTAAATTGACCTCAACCTTATTCCCCCACATGTGGACCTCATATCTCAGGCCCATGTTATCACCACACCAAATGAGAGTCCATTGATTAGCAAAATGAAATTCTTTTTCTAGTCTTTTATACTGCACTGGACATAATGGTCCAGGCTTTCCAAAAAGTTTAATCTTGCGGGCAGCCATGGTTCTTATGATATAACTTCTAATTTCTTCAAGCACTGTGATAATAGGCTTGCATCTATACTGCAGAATTCTGGAATTGAATACCTCACAAGTGTTAGTTGCATATATTGTCCACCTTGGGTACTGTACTGAAGTGGGCTTTTGTCCATGCTTGTTTGGGCCATTTATTCAAATACTCCCAAGCCTGGCAGTTGATTATCTTCAAATGGGCCATATGGCCTTCAAACTCAGCAACAGTAGTGGATTTTTCACATTGCCACACAATTCCTTTAAGTTCTTTGCTTTTCCATTGCTTTGTAAATTTTTTCCAAAGATGCAAGACACAGAATCTATGAGGTGCACCAGGCATAACTTCCTGTAAAGCTGGAATAAGTCCCTGAAAAATTGTAGCAAAGTAGTAAATACTTCTGGACTAGTCCCTAACTTATGTCATTAACTTCAATTAAATACCTAACTTATGATAACAATTGCAAATCACACCATGTCATACCTTTTGCATGTCTGACATGAAATTCCACCCATTCTATATGTAATCCCCAAGATCTTCATGCAACAAAGTTAAAAACCATTTCCAATTGTCTTTGTTCTTAATGTCCACAACAGCATAAGCAATAACAAAGATGTGGTTATTGCCATCAAGCCCAACAGCAGAGAGCAAGTTTCCTCCAAATGCACTCTTTAGGAAACATCCATCTAGACCTATGAATGGTCTACATCCAGCGACAAACCCCTTCTTACAGCCAGCAAGACAAATATATAGCCTCTGAAATTGTGGTGGACCTTCTGGACTTGGCACTGTGTTGATCTTAACTGTTGATCCAGGATTGCTCCTCAATAATTCATGTGCATAATCAAATACTTTGGCATATTGTTTCCTCTCATTCCCTTCCACTAGTTGCTTTGTTTCTTTCATGGCTCTCCACATCTTTGTAACTTCAATGTGCACTCCAAACTCTTGTTTGAAATATTCCAAAGCTTCAACACATTTAAGGGTTGGTTGCATTCTGAGTTTGCCCTCAAGTTTACTGACCACCCACTGTCTATTTGCTTGTTTGTTGCTCACTTCTCTGCAACAATTATGGTTATGCTTAAATGTCTTTATCTGAAAAGAGTTTCTAACTTCATTCTTTGCACAGTAGATTTCCCAATCACAAAATGCCTTCTTGCATTTTGCTCCAGCCCTCTGTTTATCATTCTTTCTTCCACTTGAACTCCTTGCCCATCAATATGCTATACTCCCTCAAGGCAGATTTAAATTCATCTAGAGTACCAAACTCCATCCCTAATTCCAACTTCTGTTCACCAACTCCACTACTTTGACTATATTGAGGATAAACTTCAACATCCTCATCTTCATCATCACTACTAATGGGGATATTAAGCTCCTCTGAATGATAACCATCTGTCTCAACTTCAGCTTCAACTTCATTCATCATACAAGAGAAATTTATAAACCACTCATCACTGTCAACTTCCTTTTCCTCCTCACTATCAGCAACATCTCTTTTCACCACCAGCATCTCTCTGCTCACCAGCATCAGCATCCCTCTGCTCACTACCATCTCTTTGCTCACCAGCATCAGTATCCCTATGCTCACCACCATCTCTCTGCTCACCAGCATCAGCATCCCTCTGCTCACCAGCATCCCTCTGCTCACCAGCATCTCTCTGCTCTCCAGCACCAACATGCTCACCAGCACAACATCTGCATCAATGGTGATCAAGTAAAAATTAATCATATTCATTAATCATGGTAACCATGTCGGACCAAGTACATATGAATTAAAACTTACCTTCCTCATGGCCAGCAATAGGTACATCATCTAAATCATCCTCATTCTCAACAGCTTTTGGAATTGGATCACATTCCAAGTACAACATCTATGGAACTTCTTCTAAAATTGGATCTACTTCATGATGAAAATAAACATTTATCTCATTCTCATTTTCAAAAGCATCCATAACTAAGTGTAATATATCTCCATCAGTTGTACAACTCCTTAACCCATGATTAAAATCTAAGTCTTTATCAATCAACCAAAAACATTCTCCTATATTGTTATACTTCTTACAAGCTTTCACCAGATCATATAAGATAAATGCATTCAGGCAATCTGCAGATATATCCTTCCAAGCGTCAAATTCTCCGCCTATATATTCAACATTTCCAACACTGGCACGTGGAGTGAATCTTCCTCCATGGTGCAATACTAAAGTTATATTGTCATTCATTCTACACAATCAGAAACCACAAACATTGTCATATATTAGGAAATAAAAAACCTACCTCAAACTCTAACATAGGCACATCACACAACAACATGCAATGTCGTCTATAAAAATAGAGCATCATAAACGAAAATAATAAAGGATCATAAACCTCCCTACGAAGACAATGTAAATGAAACCCCTTGGACATATAAAACCCCAAATCAAACCACCAAAACAATGCAAACATATTGAACGCAAAATAACCACCAACCTGACAAAAAGCGCGAACCCTCACAATCACGAGAACGCAGGGGAGGGAAGAGCAAACCGCAAACAGTTAAAAAACCCTACAAACAGTAAGACAGTGAAAGGGAAAATGGGTTTACTTCATTTTTGATTTCTTTTTAACCTAATTTTTCAATTCAGTCCTTGCCTTGCCACATAGGATTGCTGACTTGGACTCAAACTTGCCACATTGGGATGCTTAAGTGGACTGAGGTTTGCCAAATAGACATTTGACTAACGGAGGAAATTAGATTTTAACAGTAGGGACTTATTTGCATAACGGAGGTAAAGTTAGGAACTATTATGAATTAAAATTTAAGTCAGGGACTAATATGCAAACTGGTTACAATCTCAGGGACTAAATTGCCTATTCACTCCGAAATATTCTATTGTCTCAAAAAAATATTCCAATAAAATTGCTTCATCATCAATGTCGTTCAGGTAAATCGTGATCAATATGCACTTGAAGTTTTGTGCATAGCAAAAATGTATAATCTATGAGATGAATATATATATATATATATATATATATATATATATATATATAGCCAAAAAAATATTAAATGTCTAAATACAATTAAAATGTTTATGCTAAATCAATATATTTCAAAATTCTTGGCTGCATTCAATTTAATTTCTTGCAAGATAATATAAACTAAAGTTAGAAAGTTATTGAAGTGCAATGTGAGGAAAAGGATTGTTAGTCATTGGACTACAACATAAGGAAAAAGAGAAACAACTAAATTAGCAGAAGTAAAAACATCAAGAAATCTAAATTCACAACATTTACCTGCTATGTTTCACAAAAGAAGCCTAAATCAATACGATATTACATCTAACATAGGTAAACCATGACAACATATCTCTTTTTGGATCTTAAAATCATGTACAATTTCTCTAAACAATTGGTTCCATCTAATCTAAATGATTAATTGTTACAAATCTCATATATGCATGTAAACATATTAACCAGAAAGTCAGTTATAGTTCAAAGTCTTCTAATTAATTTTTTTTAATAAAAAGCATATTAATGCAGATAAAAATTATTTCTAATAAAACTAATAAACTAACATTTATCAATAAAAAATAATACAAAACATAATTATGATAAAGAAACAAAACTCGATGCATATACACTTTCAGTTGCATTGGCTGTTGATCATGTTTTTTTTTAACAAGTTTACTCTATTTGATTGAGAACTATTTGTATACCTTTATTATAATATTTTTTATAAATAGCTATCTTGTTTTAGTATTTTGAATTGCTTACGTATGAATTTTATCAAAATTGAGTCTCTGAAGTTATGCTACTACTGCAACAAATAGAAAATGTCAGGTTTGTTGGAATTTTAGAGAATTTTTATAAAATATCAATAATCACCAGAAACACATTACATTGGATTACTTGGATCCATAATGATTAATCAAACAAACGCAACGAAATCTGAATCTGTAGGTAACCGGTGGCTTCATAGTTCTTCCTCAACCGGAACCTCTTTATTCCCTAATAAGACATTTGTAACTCTTTAGATGGGAAGAATAAAAACTATATGTGACAGGTCAATATATTAGAGATCATAGCCTTCTTATAGTGTATTAACCTAATAGGGTTCCCACTATCTACTAATGAGCCAACACTGACATCTGCTCATTTAAGTCCATATCATCTGATTTAGTTGTCTAACTAGCTCACTTAATTTGATCACATAAAGTAAAACTCACTAATGATAAATAGCTAATATTGGAATAGAAAATTCCAACAATCTCTCACTTGGGCTACATATTGTAGCGATTATATCAAAATCCTTAAGCGTGCATCCGTACACTATTTGCCTTTAGACTTCCACCTTAATAACCTGGTCCATCTCATGTATCAATAATGAAATCACTGTGACTTTTGTCACTATAAAAAATGCAACTAGACCCCAATGAAAAACACATCAATGCACTTAATAACATAGGTCAATATGGATAAGTAACATGGAAATTACATGCAATGTGATTTCAGTCATGTCTATTTCCAACTAGTCCAAATTTTATTCTTTATAGAGATCTATCCAAACATAACATAAATATTGCAAACAAAATAAGTTGATAATGAAATGATAAACTTCAACTTTATTTCTGCAGAAAATCCAAACAACAAAATGTTTGTAAACCATAAGATATATAATATAATCAAGACTCCCACTAAACTAAGGTATTATAAGGAATTACACCCATAGCAATGCGCTCATGGAAAAACTTTAAGTGTCAGACCTTTAGTAAGTGGATTAGCTAGCATGGAACGAGTTCCTATATGTTCTATACAAATCTGTATTTTCTAAATTCTTTATTTAACAACCAAATACTTTATATCAATAAACTTTGACTTGGTTGAATCCTTAATAAGACTGCTAAGATATTGTCCCAATAAACACCCGATGGCTACTTAATGTTGGCGACAATAGGCAAGTCAGTTTCAATAATTTAGCAATCATAAATTCTAGTATGATGTCTCATAGCAAAATATTAACTCCACCAACATGGTTAAATGTGGATCCTTATCTGAAGTGATTGCTATTAAGACATTCCAAAAAAATTGAAGTCAGAATATCCAATGATCTCTAAACTTCTAGACTTTCGATATGAAAACATGTAGTTTCTTGTTCTCTTCAATTAACGCATAATGCGCTTTACTACTTTCTAGTGTTCAATACCAAGATTACTCATATATCACCTTAGGACTTCAACTAAAAAATTATTTCAGGAAAATAAAAATAAACTTAAGAATACATGATAAATTATAATATAATTGTTTTGCAACAATAAACCGTATGATGCTAGTAGGATGTCATCAACGTATAATACCAAAATAATAAATTTGCTCCCAATGAACTTTTAGCACACACAATAGAAGAGAGACTTACTTAAAAGCATAAATAAATTGCTTTAGTTTGCATACCATAGACTTTAGATCAGTTTTCTGGTTGCACCGTATAAAGTGTTTCATCAATGTTTCTATTTAGAAACGTAATCTTTACATCCATCTATGCAAAAAAAAAATATCAAAATGATCTACACCGTCATTATATTCCTAAGAAAGTCTTTCTAAGAAATTAAAGAGAATTTTTCTTTGTGATCAATGTCTTTCTTCTCATAAAACTTTTGGTAACAAGACAAACTTTATATATCTCAATATTACCCATTGAATCCCTTTTGACTATAGATATTTATCTACAACTTATGGGATTCCCACTTTCAGGCATTTTGACGATATCCCAAATGTCATGTTCAAGTTTTTAAAGAAATATAACATAATCATTCAAATTATATTTTTCTTTTCTCTAGTGGATCTTTCTAATGACACTTCTTGAGGTTATTGAGTTTGAACTTTAGATGGTGCTTGAGAGAAAATTTTAGTGTTGTCTTGTCTTTTAATAATGTTAGGAGTAACATTATTATTTAATTACCATATCCATTTCTTGAACAATGGTAAGTACAAAGACTTTTCTATTGTCAACAACATGTTATTCTTTAAAGACAACACTCCTTATGTTTCCTTCCTTCCAAACTCAATTTCCTCAAGGAATTTTGCACGTCTCAAACATGATCTTAAAGTGGGATTGTAAAACTTACACATGCGAGAGCTTTAAATGTAACAAAAAAAATTGCAACTAATTATCTTTAAGTCTAGCTTACCTTCATGCAGCCTATAAGACATTGCTTCAACTGGACATCCCCAAATGTGCAAATGCCTAATGTTGGAATCTTCCTGGCTCACACCTAATAGGGGTTCTTAATGACTACTTTAATTGGTACCCTAAAAAGATATAAATTTCATTCTTTAATGTCTTTCCCAAAGTGACTTTGGTAGAGAAGAATTAAACTTCTTACCATATCTATACAAGTCTAGTTTCATCATTCTGCAACTTTGTTCATGCTAGGTTTGTCTAACATTATATTTTGTAAAACAATTTCATAATTATTGAAGAAAACACATAGAGGACTCCAAACGTTGCACCTTATGTCATATCTACCATAATATTCTCCACAGTCATATTTGACAACCTTAATTTTCTTTCTTAGTTGAAGTTCAACTTCAGCTTTGAAAGACTAAATGTCCAGAGGCCAAAACTTCTCATAATTTAAATAAAGAGTAATCATCTATGAACATAATAAAATATATTTTTATTTCCATTCCATGAATCCATAAGGAATAGAACACAAATATATGTATGTATTAGTTCTAAAACATCCTTAGTTCTTTCAACACCTGAATTCTTTTTTGTTTATTTATTTTCCCTTTATATACTCAATGTAGACTATAAGGTCCAACCAATATAAATGATCCATAATTTCCTATAACACAAACATTCAAATTTTCTATTAAGAGATATTACTTAAGTGCTTATGTTATAAAGTGATGAAATTCTCATTTAATTTTAAGTTTTGTACCACCGAAAATTGTTTGCAATAGGAACACTTAAATATCCATAAAAAAAGCTAACTTGCAACATTTGAATCACATGAGATACTAACTTTATTATTTCTAATTGAACAAGAATAACTGAATTTGTCCAAATTAGAAATAAAATTCGGTTTAATAAATAGCTCAATATATGTCTCAACCAAATTCAAATGAAATTGAGTCTTTTAAAGCAACATAAAAGTTCCCATAGCTTTAACTGCAACTTTATGTCATCGCCCAATAAAAGAATCATTCATTATCACTTGGCGGATGACTCCATAGGTAGCATCGTATAGACATGCTTTTGTGAGTAGTAGAACCAAAATCCACCCATTAATGTCTTTTGGTACAAAAATAAATTAACTTTAAAACAAACAAAAATGAGAAGTTTACCATTCTTCACACACTAAATAGTGTAATTGAGACCTTTTTTTTATGTCTCATCCTACAAAAGCAACAAGAAATTTTTTTATCTTGTTTTCATGTTTATTTTCTAAAAATAAAAAATAAAAAATTATAGAATATCCTCAACTCTCAAGTGACTCGATTCAAACTCTAAATTTTATACATGGAGTTTTGGAATTCAAATAATATGAGTAATTTAAAATGTAGTGGTAACAACAACAACAATTAAAGAAGAAAACAATAAACATACAATGCACAAATAATCTTTATGGTAAATTTCAAAACCCAAACAAGATATCTAGCGCACCATTAATGCTCAATCTTTGGATTAAAAAAAACTAACTACAAGTGATACTCTCAACGCATTGATCAAACATTGGTGATAAATCTATCAAACAAAGGTTGTCTTTGGACACTCCATTGCTCACATGAAAAACTTATATGATGATTACTCTGGTCAAATAATGATTGTCTCTGAACATTTCATTATTCATATGGAAAATCACACTATTTATAATCACCACATGTTTACTATCGCAAGCATGTAATTATTCTGCCAAATTGTGTCTTCTTTTGGGCCGAGCACAATTCACATGAATAATTCCATGCAATATCCATGTAAATTCAATTAAATCAACTTATGCAACAGATGCTACTTTGGCAACATGTTGTTTCAATCAATTTAACCCAAAAATACAAGACAATTTAATATAATAAATGGGAGGTCTTAAAATCACACAACTTTCACATATAATTTAGTTATATAAAAATATATATAACAAAATATGCAAATATTTTATAGAACAGACCCATCATAAGATACCTAGCACAAAATTAATTCCTAGAGAAATTAATTTGCAATTGGTACTCTCAACGCAATGATCAACTATTGACAATAAATTTTGTCAAATAATAGCCTTTCTTCGGCCTGACTATTATTCACATGAAAACACTTTTATAATTGTCACACATTTATCATGTACAAAATATTATTTGGCCAAATTGTGTCTTCCTTTAGGCCGAACACAATTCACATAAATAATTTTATGCAAAAATCTATGAAATTTTAATCAAATCAATTTTTACAATAGGGATTACTTTGACAATATATCGTGTCAATCAATTTAATTAAAAAAAATCACTAGATATGAAAATAAATGGGAATGATACCACTAACTTAACTTAAAAACAAACAAGAGTAAGGGATGTACCTTTCTTTATATGCCATGCAACATACCTTGGACACTCTTTCTTCATGTGTCCAGACTTCTTGTAGAAGTAACAAGTAAATTCTTCATCTTTCTTTTGTTTCTTTTGCTGAGAGCACCCTTAGTTTTCTTTTTCTTATTTTTTTTTCTTATTCTGAGATGTCAAGCTTAAATGAGTATTTTCAGATCTGTCTTTCTTCTGCCTCTCTTCCTCTTGCACACAATGAGATATAAGCTCATTAATGGACCATTTGTTCTTCTGAGTTTTATAGCTCACTTTGAATGACCCAAAGTGTGCAAGAAGTGAGATCAAAACTAAATGCACGAGCAGGTCTTCCCCAAGCTCTAGCTTAAGTGCTTTCAATTTTGATGACAAGTTAGACATTTGCATTATGTACTCCCTTATATAACTTTTCCCTTTTTTTAACCAATAAAAATAAAAACAAAAACAAAAAATGCATGCGCAAGAAACCTCCTTATATGTATTATGAAGAGTAGCCATGAAGAAAAGCTGTTCACAAAACTAAATAACAATGCAAAAAAATAAAATACACTCGAATTTAAATCAAATATCCAATACGGCAATATTTGAATTTACTGACAATTAATATGTGTTGTTTAAAAAAAAATTAGGTTCATATAACCAAAGCAATCCATGTATAATTCGAATCAAATAACTTTAAATCCCAATAATCTAACAGTAATGGTGGCTCTGATACTACTTGTTGGAATTTTAGGGGATCCTTATAAAATACCAATAACCACCAAAAACACATTACGTTAGATTATCAAGAAGAGTTTTAGGAATACCTGGATCCATCATGATTGATCAAACAAGCATCCATCATGATTGATCAAATAAACACATCAGAATCAAAATCTATAGGTAACTAGTGACTTCATGGTTTATCCTCAACCAGAACCTCTTTATTCCTTAATAGGACCTTCATAACTCGTCAGATGAGGAGAAAAGAAACTATGTGTGACAGCTCGGTATATTGGGGACCATAGCCTTCTTATAGCGTATTAACCTAATAGGGTTCTCATTATCCCCTAATGGGCCAACACTGATATATGCTCATTTAAGTCCATATTATCTGATTTAATTGTCTAACGGGCTCACTTAATTTGATCACATAAAATAAAACCCACTAATAATAATAACTAATATAATTGTCTTATAATACTATGCCACATTAATTATTGGAATAGAAAATTCTAACAAGTTTTTTGTAACAAAAAACTCAATAAGAAACTTCATATTTTGTTTAGGTTGGTATTTGTTAAAGTGAGTCATGAATTTATATAGCATATATAACTATCACTAAGAAGAAATGTGCCAGATAACATTAATAAAAAACTAGCAACAAAAATAACATTGCAATCAGAGTAAACTTCTATTAGATGCATTCATATAATATTCATATCATATTACTAATGAGTAATGACTAGAAATATTAGATGCATAATGAATTCATAAGTTTGTAAATAACTTAGAATGCAAATGCATACAAAGTGAGATGAACTAATCCAAATTAATGAGTAATAAGTTAAATAAATCAATATGAGTATGTTGTCAATACAACCTATTTTAGTTGTGAAAATGAGCATGCCAACAACAAATTTTATATAAGAACTTCATACACATTTGATGATGACAACATGTTCTTAGTTCTTCTTGTAAATGGAATCAACATTGAATTCAATGAAACATGGAAGCAATACATATCTAAGAACATGATACTGCAGTCAACATAGTTTAAAAGTTTTAGTAAAAGAACATTCCAATAAAGTTGCATTATTTACAAGATGCAAACTGAATCAAATTCTATATATTGTTCCCTACTTAACTATCATATATAGTAATCAATGAAAATTTTCAAAACTGGTTCCACTTAATAACCAAAAAAAGTATATATTCTCAAGTATTCAATTTATGGTTTAAAGTTTTAACAAACACCAACCACCATATGCCACTACTAAAAAATCTATTTTTTACGTCACACATTCTAAGACGGTTTGCGGAGGTGGCATTTTTGTAATAAAATGGAAGACAACGACGACGTTTCCATATAACCATCTTTGAATAATAGGTAAATATAGATGCGATGACAAACTTGTAAATTTCAGCTTTTGTACAAAGACGGTTTAAACCCAAAAATTGTCTTTGTTTGCTTATTGATTTTTGCACCTAAGTGACTCAGTCCTTCATTCACTCGCGATCTCTGAATCCTTCACTAACCTGACAATGCCTTCATGCCCTCACTGAGATCGTGCCCTCTGTCAATCGCAGGGTGGCCTGCCATCTCCAGTGCCACTCCATCATTGTGTTGCTTTAACATCGTCAAAGTGCATAAGTGATTCCTTAACTGAAGCTTAGCCCCAATTTAGGTATGTGTCCTAAATTTTGTATTAAACTAAATTTCCAGTTGGATTAATTATTTAATTCATGCATTACTCATGGTTCGGTGTTTGAAACTTTGTACCTGTACAACTTTACCAATTATTCCAACTCATAGTATACGAAGACAGGAAAAGCTTCTCATTCTAACTAAAGCATGGTCATGTTAATTGAGTCAAACCTTAGATGTAGCATTGCATCCATTATTTTACACTAATGCACTTAATATGGAACCAACATATATTCATTTAGACTTTATACTTTATTTGTGGGTTGAATATGAATTATCTGTTTGAACACTACAGGCTAAGCTTGTGCCAGTTTCCAATTTCATATCATTTGTCAATCCTAAATTGCCTTTGTTTCCACAACTTGCTCAGGGGAAGTCCTGGGATCAACTAAGTTTCCCTCATCCATTTTCTCCAATTTGTCTACCTTCCATATCTGTCTAGGTAGCTTTATTATGTTCTACACCAATTGAATCACAAAAGTTGTACACATAAAGTAGTGAGGTCAATGTTATTATATATATAGCAAGTGATCCTGAAAAAAAAAAATGGTTTGTATTATGATTATTGACCAACTGGTGTGCAACTTAGGTAAGTGATCAAACATAGTCTATGTGTAAGTACATTTGGGGTTACCCTACTGTATGGGTTTTTCTGTTGTGCATGTTGTTAAGCATTGGAGTTAAAATATATAGTATGAATGCAACAAGTGCATCATGCATTGGAGAAAGACAATCTTTAAAGGAGAGAAAGAAGAGAGCATTTAAATGGCTTTCCTCTATTCTACTCAACCAACAAAGAACAATTTTCAAACCAGTAGAGGTTGAGCTATTTCACTTTGCCAGCAAGCCATCTTGGCTTCAATTCTTCCCCTTGTGTACCATGTCATGATTTTTTTCTACAAAAATCTTAATTAATGAAACGCATAATACACATCCATAGTATACCTTGAGTTCACAAAGACTTGTACACTTGCCGCTCGTAGGGTACTCTAACACCTAAGACTAGTCACCATATACAACAATAGTTAGGACAATTTCTAGGTTGGAGATCATGGAAGCTAATACCATTATCACAAATTCACAAAATAGTCACTTATTTTTTTATAAAAAAAAAACTCTCTTAAGAAGACACAAATAAGCACTTGTTTCTTTAAAATAAGATGAACCAAACATGTATGATCCATAAACATGAAAAAATTGATATTAATAATTTCTCCATTCAATAAGAATAGTGAAATAGTTGATGTAATTTAAGTTAATAGATAAAAAAAAAACTTAAAAAACCACCACCACCACAAAAAAAAAAAACAAGAAATGACTAAAAGTTACGATGGAATCTAAAATTAGGAAGGCAATCCTACACACCTGTTGCTTATCCAAGAACTAGATTTTTAATTAACTCAATTATCTCAAGTATGAGTTAGAAGGAATTTGTCATTGATTGCTAAGCATAACATGTAAGCATAATGAGTTCCTAGGATAAAGAAGTTTAAGCATGCAATTGTTAACAATGAATTGCAAAAAACCGTATGTTCACCTCGTCTTCAGATCTAGGTAGGGTTGGAAGAGGAACTAGTTGCTGATTGAACCTTTGAACACTGTACAATTCCATGACCTTGTCATAATTCTCTGCCCACCACCTATGAGCTTGCCATTTATTAAACATTTCAGATTGATCCATATATCAAATAAAATAAAATAATCGGTATGTACAATCATCAAACAGCTAAAAAAACAAAAAAGAAATGTGACATTGCACACTAGTATATTTCCCTTCATTAAAAAGATTTCAACACAAAAATGTAAACATGGAATTCTAATTGCTATTTTCAGACTAACAACCAATATTCAAAGGCAGACAAAAAAAACTTGCAAGTTATAGTAGTGTAAAAAAATTTCAAAAGTGAGTCCAATATGCATAAGGCAATTGCTTTAGGTGGTTACCCCTCTTAAGAAAATAAAAAAGCAGGTTAATTTTTGTAGAGGAAAAAGTTTTGTTCCCACAACATCCATGTTGTTCAAATTTGAATTTAGTAGCTCTTGACTGATTTAAGATTCATGATCTTCTTGATTGTTTCCAATTCAATTCTGACTTCTGAAACAAGATAAGGAGAAGCTCAAGCTTTGATGAAAGACAGATGATCCTAAAGTTATGAGTGTAATGACAAAAACCCAAAGGACACTTAACTCCCAACAAAAAAAGGACTTATTTTTAACTTAGTTAAAGCAATGAAACTATTATAAATAAAGTATAATTTCATATTCATAAACTATTAATGATTGAATGGTTCCTTCTAATATCCCTTTATAATTATTGTATTTAAATTTTAAATTTAGAATAGAAATGGGGAAGGGTGTGACAAATTTTGCTTGTTTTTCATAAAACGAATGGTACAAAACCAAGCCATGCCTTTTTCTTTGCATAAGTTCCTTTCTTTTCTTTTTTTTTCTTTTTATGGGCTGAGAAGGAGGGAGGGAGTGCATTTGAATGATCTGGCTAGAAGATAAAAATCATTTTTGCTTTTGTCCCAGCCAAGCATGAGTTACTAACTATGGAACGAAAGAGGCACAATAGAAACAAGATAGATCCTGCCAATCTAGAATCTGGACAACCTTTGAAAAGCATGAGATCACTCCCAAACAAACATTACTTAGTTTTTCCAGATTAAAGAATAAGGGAGACAATTTAAAACACAACAAAGGAAAAAGTCTCACATTGGCTAAAAAGGCGAGTTGCCTCTACCATATGACAAAGGCATGTGCTTACACATACACATACACTCCTCCAAATGTGCAATCTCAAAACACACACATGAGGATTAGTAGTAATAGTACTTGAACTGTATCCTCTTAAGATCATTCCCTCCATGAGGCAATGAAACAAAAGTAATAAGCACACTAGGCTCAACTTGTGCAATCCCCTCCTTAGGCTCATCCTCCTCCATGAACATCACTAACTCAGTTCGTCCACTCACTGATCCTAGTGTTCCTTCTCCACTTGAAATCCCTTTCACCTTACCATTTTCCACTTCGTTCCCCCACATTGTTGGGGTTGAATTGGAGCTCCCAATTCTTTGGTAGGACCAATTGAACCTTGCTGAATCTGACCCCATATCTGAGTCTGCATACTTCCTATTCCTGTTACCATTTGAAGATCCTGAAGATGGCCTGTAGCTCTTATATGCCAAGAAGCCTTCACTACCATGTCCATGATCTGAAAAACAAAAACCACCCCTTTTGGAAACCATAGTTCCCTCTTTAAGTAAAACAAATCATTAAAAGACAACCCGAAAACAAAATTGAATCCTCCCAGGTCTGTTGGTATTACTATTAGGCTATTAACATTGTACTCATTCATTAACCACAATTGGACAGGAGGGACTCATAGGTTACGAGTTCCAACAATCATTCAACCTAATCTTTCTTAAAATGAAATATTTCATAATTCAGTATTGTCTTGTAGTGTCACTATTGATACTGTGATTTAGCAGATTCATATAGCTTAATTACTTAGTTCTTTGATGCTTTAGGGCTTGAGCACTATCTTCACTAGCTATAGCATGTTGAGTTTTCGAAGAATCAGGCTTCCCACACTTTTCCAATGAGCCTTCCTCAACTCTGGTACTACCATTAACCTGATCAGGTCCTGACCTGCAATGGTCCAGTACTTGTGATGCTTCTATTTCATTTTTGGAAAGGGAATCTTTCGTAGCATTTGAAGACATCCCAAATGGAGTCTTAATGGTGGTATATGATGGTGCCTTGAATGTTTCAGTTCCAACTTTACATTGCTTCTTAAACATCATATGGAGGCATCTACCTTGTTCTTCTATTCACAACTGTAGGTTTCTTTGAATCTGACAGAAAGAAGAAGGGAATGAGATAAATAGTATTAGACCTATGAAAAAGATATGATTAGTATAAGAGAAATAAGTGGGATGCCTCCAACAATTAACCTTTTGCAATTCAAAATATAAACCCCTAATATTAATAACAGTATTACATAAATTAGTTTCACACTTGATTAAAGAAACAAATGTTTTAACCAATATAGCCAAAATTAAAAACCAATAGCCTACATGACAAGCATGGTAACCAGCTAATCATATTCTTTTGATCCTCTTAAGATGAAAAAGACATAGCACAACATTCATAAGAAAGTGTTGTAACTCTTACAACTAAAATATGTATCTTCAACAAGTCAAGATATATGATTGGGAATGACTAGTAAATGAAGCTGATAATTTATTAAAAGATACAATTAATAAGTAGGAATCAAAATGCAGAGAACAGGAGGAGTGTTAGGTGGTTTGGTGGTTGGGGAAGGGGGAGGGGCATAAGGCTTGGAGTGATAAGGAGGTCATGGGTTAAAATCCCCACACTAATATAACATGCTAATTACTAACATTTGACTATAAAAAAATGCAAAGAACAAGATGAGTAATAAACAATATTAAATTCTTTATGCACATAAAATTTGCATCCCTTCAGTTTCTTTCACCAACTTACAAAGACACAGACTTCATTTGTAGTTGACTTAAATTACAAGTAAAAGTTTATTCTTATCAGTGCCACTGTGCTATAAAACATGAATTTCTATAATCATGGCAATGGCAACCATGGTTGAAAAAATTAAAAACCAAACTAGCTAGTTTGATTGAAAACCCAATGATTGATATGATAATCTATCCAATCAACCTACATAACTGAATGCCTGAAAAACCCTTTGATTATAGACTTGTAGTTGTCCAATTTTGAAAATTTTCAACACAAACAATTAAGGTATTATATAATTATAATTCATTAAGTGGATAGATAAAAACCTCATTCTATATAAAGTTATTAATGGTGCACAAGTAGCATCATTGTAAGGTGAGATCCACTCCCACCCCCTCATCCACCCACCATGTGTGTGTGTGCAAGTATATGTATGTTTTGACCACAACTCAATCATGACTAGTGTAATACTGATTGCAATAGAATAAAAGCTTGCAAATTGATCAAACCTTTGAACCACCCTTGTAACATAATTCATTTTAATATGATAGAAAGAAATCATAGAGGAATGAAGTTCAAACCTCAAGTTGTTCATGCAACCGCTTCTAAACCTCCATTGGTAATCGTAGAGCTTCAGTGATCTCAATACCATTGTTGTCGCAACCTACCCTTCGGCGGGAGGGCGACGCGTGACTCACGAGTGCGTCTTCCAAGAAAGGAATACACGCGGAGTCGCCACCAATGTTTATTTGAGAAAAACGTCGGAAAAACCGGAAAAGACGTGGTCTACGAACTTTAAGTGAAAGGTTCGGGAGTTGTATTTATGCACGGGGAAGGTATTAGCACCCCACACGTCCGTCACAAGAGACGACAACCTTTAATTCAATGTGCAAAACATGACTTCAATTTTTATGTTCCCTTTTACGTCTTTATTTCTTTTTGTACTTTTTATATTTTTATCTTTTCGCGGTCGAAGAGGGTGTTTCCCTTGCTCCTACGTATTCCTCAATTGTGATAAGGAAATCAGACCTACGTAGTTCTCTAAGAACAAAGTGTTTGGTTAAGTTATTTTTTATCCTTTTTTACAAGATATGTTTTTATTGAATGAAAGGTCATTTAAGGCGTTGGACCATTAAATAATCTTTCGATTCTTTTGAAAAGAGAGAAAACATTAAGGCATTGGACCATTAATGATCTCTTTATTTTGTGAAAGAGGTAATAAAGCTACATGTTGATTTTAGGCCTTTTAGAAATCTATATTTAACCAATAAAAACGGAAAAGATCATTTCAAGGCATTGGACCTTTAAAAATGGCTTTTTTAGGCGATGACAAAAAGTTTGGTTTATGAATTGATTTTAGCCTTAGTTTCACTTTGGTTATTAGTCAATTTGATTAAGAAAGGAAAAATTCCAAAGAAAACGTCCGGTTGATTTTTTTGATTTATTTTACTAAAAAGATATTTTTGATTATTATATTATTATTTTGCCTCTTTTTGGTTTTAAACGTGGTTACGGCATGACCGAACGGTCAGAATTCATTTTAACAAAAATTAAAGGATGTTACAATACGAATGATCAGTGGAAATTTATTTTATTTTTGATTAGGCAAGAAAATGACTTAAATAAATGACTAAAACACGTCAAAAGGGGGTACGGAAAGTAAATGAAATAAAAATAAAAGCATGCGAAACAAATGAGGACCACTAAGGGTACATAGAAAAAATTGAAAAGTTTGATTTCGGGAAATTACCGGTTGAAGACAAAAGAACCACGAAGAACAAACGAAGAACGTCGAAGAACGGTTGAAAATCTTTGCGAAATCACCCACGGAAACGTCACGGAAGCGTTACGGAAGCTCCTCGGCTTGGATTTTCTTCACGGAAACAATTTTTCTCACTAATTTTAAGTGAATCTCAGATACCAGGAGGGTTGAACATTTTTGTTCTTCCCTCCTCCCCCTATTTATAGGAAAATGGGGGAGCTTGCCACCCAGCTCGCCCAGGCGAGCTAGGTTGCTTCCTCCAGAAGCAACTGCCTTCTGGAGGAACATCCTGGAAGGCCCAAGTGGGCCTAATTGCTATTTGCACCCCCATTTTTATTAAATACACCCCTTGCCTTTTTTCGCTGATTCTTTTTTCGTAAAGTTACGAAAACTTACGAATTTTGTAACGATACTTGTTTTCTTTCCGTAATGTTACGAAACCTTACGGATTACGTAATCATCCCTTTTTTGCCTTTCAGAATGTTACGAAACTTTACAGATTGTGCATTTACATTTCCTTTTGACTTCCGGCATGTCACGGAAATTCATGGGTTGTGCAACAATGCTTTCTTTTGACTTTCGACATGCCACGGAACTTCACGAATTGCTCAACGATGGGTGCCAAGTACCTCAAAGTGGTTAAACAAGGGTCGCATCCCAGCAATGGATGGTCCCCAGACGAAATTAGGGTATGACAGTTGCCCCTCTTTACTTGTCTTTTATTGGAGATAAAAGGGAAGTAAAGATAAGACACAAATTTCGTTCGAGAGAAACACCATTCGACTGGTGAATCTCCCTGTTAGCGGAACCTGCAAAAATTTGAAAATGATCAGTACCGACACATCATCCTGATGCTGTCGAATTCGTTCCTCCTGGTTGACACCAGGCGCAGAATGACCATAATTTGTCTCTGCGTGCCACCAGACACGATCGCCTCTGGATGGCAAAAAGGTGTACGGAATGACCATAATTCGTCTCCGCCAGCCTCTCGACTTACTGTCCCTGAATGACAAATGGCGTAGAATGATCATAATTTGTCTCTGCGCATTTATCACTCAACTTGCCGCTCCTGAATGACAAAGGGTGCAG
The DNA here is from genome assembly GCF_000004515.6 of Glycine max. Classification (NCBI taxonomy): domain Eukaryota; kingdom Viridiplantae; phylum Streptophyta; class Magnoliopsida; order Fabales; family Fabaceae; genus Glycine; species Glycine max. The sequence continues at coordinate 32,681,234 of NC_038246.2, forward strand.
AATTTTGTCTCTGCGCGTTTATCACTCAACTTGCCGCTCCTGAATGACAAAGGGCGCAAAATTCGTCTCTGCGCGTTTATCACTCATTGAGCGTGCGAATGACTGTAATTGGTCTCCGCATGTCATCCGGCCCGCTGCCTCTGGATGACAAAAGGCGTAGAAGACGACGTTAGTCTCTGTATGCTATCATGCTTTGAGTCTTAGAGATAGCAAAAGAAAGTTTAAAAGTGCGGGACCAAATGGTTCCCGCGTGTCATCGGGCCCACTGCCTCTGGATAACAAAAGGCGCGGAAGACGACGTTAGTCTCCGTGTGCTATCATGCTTTGAGTCTTAGAGATAGCAAAAGAAAGTTTAAAAGTGCGGGACCAAATGGTTCCCGCGTGTCATCGGGCCCGCCGCCTCTGAATGACAAAAGGCTCAGAAGACGACGTTAGTCTCCGTGTGCTATCATGCTTTGAGTCGTAGAGATAGCAAAAGAAGTTTATACGGATAACCGCTTGGGTATTTCCGCCTGTCACATGACTCTAGGGTCAGTATGACAGAGATTGTGGGGCGACCGACAAAACCGAGGCTCTTGCTCCTACGTATCCTCAATGAGGAACTCAGACCTACGTAGTTCTGGATAACTTGTGAGACTAAAAATAGTCTCGGTGTTTTATTCACTAAAATGTGAACATGCTTTAGTAAAGAGACAAAAGTTCCAACTAATCAGAGCAACATATGCTTTTCGGATGAAAAACAATGTGTCTACCGAGGAAGAGGAGTATGCTGATGAAATTTTCTCATAACCATAAATGAGACTTTGGATGTTAGCATTTCATTTCTAAATGACCATTTAGAGGAAACACCGGGTCCAACAAAAAATAGAAGAAAATCACTCAAAGTGTATCAATCTCACACAAGTAAGTGTTTCATCCTAATTCCGAACCATAGATATGCCATGACTTGACTTTGCAAATCATTTCCTATCAAATCAAAGATTACATGTGTGATCATGGATCAATAGGATTTTTCTTGGGAATGGGTTCTTTTGGCGGGAACTTTGGCTTTGAGTGTTCCTGGCCTTTTCCTTTTCTGTTTTTGTTTAGTGCGAGGTGAACAAGTCACCGACGCACAGGATTTTGGTTGACAATCAAAGGGAAATGACCACTTTAGGTCGTGATCCCCTTTCTTTTCTTGTTTACTTGGTGACAATTCTGTATTGTTTAGATGTTGTCTGGTCCAAAGACCTTTCTACATATTTCTTCTGTTTCCTTCCGATCCTTGATCGGGAATTTTCTTTCTTTTGCTTTCTTTCGATTTTTTTGATTGGGAATTTTTTCCCTTTTCTCTTTTTTTTTTTGTTTTCTCTCAAACTTTGATTGGGAATTTTCTCTTTTTGTTTTCTCCCACTCTTTTGATTGGAAACTTTTCTTTTTTTTTTTGTTTTCTTCCGAGGGCAAGGTTTATGGCAAGTTGGGATTTTGGCTCAAGGCTTGTAGAACGGCTGGACATGATATATGTCAGGGTTTGGTTTGGTTCAAGGATAAAAGGGGATGTCCCACATTATTTCCATGACACAAATGCAACAATGATGATTTGGAAATTTTATGCAAAGCTAGTCATGCATGCACCTATGTAGACACTCAAGTGTCGAAATTTTTTTGGTCATGTGATGCTAGGGCTCAAGATTCATTTTCTCTATTTTAGTCAACCCAGTGTTTCCAAAATATGTTCTTTTATCAATTTGTGCATTCATCCGAGTCTATTTTGGGTGTTCGAAAAAAACTTTCACAGCATTTACCCTTCAAGTGTATACACATTTTTTTTTCAAAAACTGGTTATGATCAATGAATTTTTTTTCAAAGAAAAGTTGGAAGTTATCTCCTTTCACAAGCATGTTGTTTTTTTTAGCTAGACAACTTTTTATTTTTATTTCCTTTCTCTTTTCTTTTTTTTCTTACTTGCTCTCTTTTCCTTTTCCTCTTTTCTTTTTTAAGTTATTTATCATTTGTTCATTTCCTCTTTCTTCTTTCTTTTTTCTCTTTTTCTCTCTGAAAAGGTCGTGCGGACGAGGGCGCACACTACCTACTTACGTCTAACCACAAGGTGAACGAAAAAACGCACGAAAATGGTAAGTCGCAAAAACGGTGACGAAATAACTGAGAACCATAACGCCAAAAATTTCTAACAGAAACGAACAATAATGATAGTAACGTTAGTAACCATATGAACAGAAAATAGTAATGTGAACAACAATATAGACAATAACAGAAAACGTCAATAGCAAACTAATAAAAAAAATAGTAATGTCAAAAAAAAAAAATGCGGTGACCTCGGTCACGCGGCTCCGCTTCCTCCCAAGAAATCGAGCAAGTCCGTCATCTCTTCATCCATGCGAGCCTCCTCTGCATCGTCGGGAGCTCCTGCAGGCGTTTTCTCCGCCTGGGCCTTGGGCCAATCTCCGGGCCATGCGACCTCAGTCCTAAACTGATCTGGAGTAGGGCACGCAAAAGGAACGAAACCCAGGCCCTGCTGACTGAGGCTGAGCTGGTAGAGACACTTGTGTATCTGCACCTGCCCCTAGTGGTTGGCCGCCTGCTGGCGAACCAAATGCTATAGATACCGCTCCATGCCTAATGACCCAACAGGATCAGCCTGATGAGGTGGTGGCGGTGCATGTGCAGCCTGCGGTGCATCACCCTGCGCCTGCCTAGGCGTGCAATACTTCTCAATGAAGGCTCGGGTGATCGGTGGCCGGGTCACCTTACTAGGTGTGACGGGAACCCCGAATGAATAGCAGAGGCCCGTGATCAATGCTGGAAACCCCAGGGCCCTGTTAGACTTATCTGGGTCTAGAGGGTGCCTGGTGGGTGGCATACCTGCAAATAAATAGATGGCGTAAGCAATCAACTGAGCCACATGGGCGCTCATCCGTGTCAAGATGACATACACCAGCTGACATTTCGGCAGAGGAAGGTCGGAGTTATGATCACTGGGCAGGACATTGCTGAGCAGCAACGTCATCCACATCTGGGTCAAGGTGGTCATGCTGGTGCGCATGATCTGTACCTGCCTCCCGGCAGCGGTCCGGGCGAAATCCTGACCCGGTATGCGTAATAGCTGGGCAATGGCCTCTTCATCAAACCCATCGGCCCTTTTCCTCCTCTGACTAAACTCGCACTCCTGACCTTCCTCCAGCACTAGCGGGTCACCCAGGAACTGGCTGAGGGCATCTGCATCAAAGGGAATCCACTGACCCTTTACCCATGACCGCATGTCTCGCACTCCCTCTTCCGTGGGCCAAGCATTAGCATAAAACTCCAGGACTATATCAGGGTCAAACTTAGCCATGGGAGTGACTAGCGACATCCAATGTCGGCAGGCTATCTCCTCCTGAAAATCTGTGTACTCATCGTCCCTGAGCTGGACGCGTTTCTCTGTGTGGAATGACCATCCTTTGATGGCCTTGAAGCACTGCTGGTGATGGGGGCTCCTGAAACGGTGGCTATCAAACTCGGGGGCGGCACTGGTCCCTTCAGCCGCGATGTCCCTCCTAGATCTCTTCGCGAAAAGCTTTTTCGGAGTCATTTCTTGTTGGAGATGAATAATAGTGCAAAACGGAATCAAAAATGCGAAAAATGGTGACCTAAGGGCTGCAAACTCGTGAAATCCATGAGCTCTTGCTTTTGAATGGGGGGGGGGGGAGTTTTTGGGGTGCAGAAACCTTCCCCCTCTCCTTTTTTAAACACTTTCGTGCAGGGGTTGCTCGCCCAGGCGAGCTAACCTGCATTTTTTTTTGGGAAGAAATAAGTAAGGCTTTCTATGGGTCGGCGTTCGCTTACTCGAACCCCCTCAGGGTATATTAGGCATCCAATATTTATTTTAAAGACACAACATTAATAATTACTGGGAATTTAAAGGATACTAGGCTGCCTTGCAACGACGCTTTCCGTTTGTCCAAAGCTATGCAAGGGACGACGATCCATCGGTCGTGACCCTAGCCTATACCTGCGTCCGTCCCTAAGTACCTGAAAGTAGGAAACGACATTGCGTGGCAAACCGTGGTCGTGTTACTGTTTTACCTTGATGGGTTTCTGCCTTCAGTTTCGTCCCGACATCTGACCACTGCCTAAGATGCTTCTACCCCTGTTATCACAAAATATGCATGTGTACGCGTATGCATGAGTGTTTTCAAATGCAACAATCTTTTTAATGTAAGTTGATTAGGTTCAGTTTTAATTAAGCGCTTGGGGCATCTCATGGACTGAGCGAAAAGACTCAGGTTATCACAAGCGTACATGGTTTAAAGCACACAAAGCGAGGACTGAAGTCTCAAACTCATATTCTCTTCTTTTAAAAAAAATGTGACGAGAAAATTACAGCAGACAGGAATCCCTGGGGAAACCAAGAAGAACACATAAAAATAAAAGAACATGCAGCGATATCCTTAATTGCCCCAGATTCTAAGCGTAGTATCTCTTGACAACATCAGAGTTCACGGGTAAAGGTAGCTCCTCGCCATCCATGTTGGTAAGCACCAGGGCCCCTCCGGAAAAAGCCCTTTTCACAACGAAAGGTCCTTCGTAGTTTGGGGCCCACTTCCCTCGATTATCTTTAACAGCGTGGGACATCTTTTTCAGCACAAGGTCCCCCTTGTGGAACTTGCGCAAGCGCACCTTTTTGTCAAACGTGTTCTTCATTCTCTGTTGATACAGGCGCCCATGGCTAATGGCCGTCAAGCGCTTACCTTCAATAAGATTGAGTTGGTCGTAGCGTGTTTGAGCCCACTCTGATTCTTCTAAACCTGATTCTGCTAGTATTCTCTGGGAAGGGATCTCTACTTCAAATGGGAGTACCGCTTCCGTTCCATAAACCAAGGAATATGGCGTTGCCCCTGTAGAAGTTCGTACCGAAGTTCGGTATCCATGCAAGGCAAAAGGCAACATCTCATGCCAATCTTTGTATGACACTGTCATCTTCTGAATAATTTTCTTAATATTCTTGTTGGCTGCTTCCACGGCTCTGTTCATCTTTGGTCGGTAGGGCGTGGAATTGTGATGCTAGATTTTGAAATCCGCGCACATTTCCTGCATCATCTTGTTATTCAGATTGGTGCCATTGTTAGTAATGATCTTCCTAGAGAGTCCGTACCGACAAATCAGCTCCCTCTTTATGAATCTGACCACTATACTCCTCATGACATTGGTGTAGGAAGCCGCTTCGACCCATTTGGTGAAATAATCTATTGCCACTAGAATGAAGCGATGACCGTTCGAAGCCTCGGGTTCGATGGCCCCTATGACGTCTATTCCCTACATGGAAAAAGGCCAAGGGGCGGACATGACATTCAGGGGATGAGGCAGAGCATTGACATTGTCCGCGAATGCTTGACATTTATGGCATTTCCTTACATGGATGCAACAATCACTTTCCATGGTGAGCCAGTAATAACCTGCTCTCAGGATCTTCCTAGCCATAGCATGCCCATTGGCGTGCATTCCAAACGAACCCTCGTGGACTTCCTCAATCATGTGGTTTGCCTCTTTGGCATCCACGCATCGTAGGAGAGTCATGTCGTGGTTTCTTTTATATAGTATGCTCCCGCTCATGAAGAAGCTAGCCGCCAATCTCCTCAATGTCCTTTTATCATTGTCGGAAGCCCCCGGTGGGTATTCTTTGCTTTCAACGAATCGCTTGATATCGAAATACTAAGGCTTACCGTCCTGTTCTTCTTCCACCCGACAACAATGTGCGGGTCTGCCAAGACACCAGAACTCAATGTATGGTAGGTCCCCGTGCGGTGTTAGCTGGGACATGGACGCCAAAGTAGCAAGCGCATCCACCATTTGATTTTCCTCCCGGGGAACGTGATGAAAGGAGATCTCATCACAGGAATCAGCCAACTCCTTGATATAGGCTTTGTAGGGTATCAGCTTGGGGTCTCTAGTTTCCCATTCCCCTCTCAGCTGGTGAATCACCAATGCCGAGTCCCCGTACACTTTGAGCAGCTTGGCATTAGAGTCAATTGCCGCCTGGACGGCCAGGGCACACGCTTCATACTCAGCCATATTGTTAGTGCAATCAAAGCCCAGCCTAGCTGTGAAAGGTATACATTGGTTGTCTGGAGAGACCAATACTGCTCCAATTCCCTGGCCTAGAACGTTTGACGCTCCGTCAAACCATACGGTCCATTTGTCCTGGTCCTCGTCTAGTTTTTCCTTAAACAAGGTCATGATGTCCTCATCCGGGAATTCGGGATGCATGGGCTGATAGTCATTGAGAGGCTGCTGAGCCAAATAATCTGCTTAGGCGCTTCCTTTTATCGCCTTTTGGGTGACGTAAACTATATCAAACTCGGATAGCAAGACTTGCCACCGGGCGATCCGTCCTATGAGAGCAGGCTTTTCAAAGATGTACTTAACCGGGTCCATCTTGGATATCAACCAGGTGGTATGGCTCAACATGTATTGTCTTAGGCGGTGGGACGCCCAGACTAAAGCACAACACGTTCTTTTGAGCATGGAGTAATTCATTTCACAGGCCGTGAACTTCTTACTCAAGTAGTAGACATCGCGCTCTTTCTTTCCGGACTCGTCATGTTGCCCCAGCATACATCCCATCGACTCATCCAAAATCGTCATATACAAGATGAAAAGCCTTCCGGGTACCGGTGGCATAAGCACAGGAGGATTCATGAGACATTGTTTGATCCTTCCAAATGCCTCTTGACAATCCTCGTTCCAGCGAACGGACAACGGCTCACAAATAGCAGTGAGCTATGATATGAATCTGACAATATAATTCAAACATCCCAGGAAACCTCGGACTTGCCTCTCGGTACGGGGTTCTGGCATCTCAAGGATGGCCTTCACCTTTTCGGGGTCCACCTCTATCCCTTTCTGGCTTACGATGAAACCTAGCAATTTCCCTGATTTGACCCCGAAAGTGCACTTAGTGGGGTTTAACCTCAATTGATACTTCCTAAGCCTTTCGAACAACTTTCGCAGGTTGACAAGGTGTTCCTCCTCGGTCTTAGATTTAGCGATTATGTCATCCACATAGACCTCGATTTCTTGGTGCATCATATCGTGGAACAAAGCCACCATAGCCCGTTGATAAGTTGCCCCGGCATTCTTGAGTCCAAATGACATCACCTTGTAACAGAATGTTCCCCACAGGGTGATGAAGGTAGTCTTTTCCATATCCTTTGGCACCATTTTTATCTGATTGTAACCGGAGAATCCATCCATGCAGGAAAACAAAGCGAAATTGGTCGTATTATCCACGAGGATATTGATGTGCGGCAAAGGAAAATTGTCTTTGGGACTGGCTCGATTCAAGTCCCGATAATCCACACACATTCGCACCTTCCCATCTTTCTTCGGGACTGGTACAATGTTGGCAACCCATTCTGGGTACCGAGCGACAGCCAAAAAACCAACGTCAAATTGTTTCTTTACCTCTTCTTTTATTTTCAAGGATGTCTCGGGCTTCATCCTCCTCAGTTTTTGTTTTACCGGGGAACACTCGAGATTTAGAGGTAATCGGTGTTGTACAATGTCAGAACTCAAACTGGGCATATCTTGGTACGACCAAGCAAAGATGTCTTGGTATTCTTTTAGCAGGACTGTCAATTCTTCACGGATGGGTGTGGTCATACCCCTTCCTATCTTCACTTCCTTTTTCCCACTGCTGGTTCCTAAGTCCACTAGTTCCATCTCTTCTTGATGAGGCCCCATCCCTTGGTCCTCATGGGCGACTATCTTCTCTAACTCCGGGGGAAGTCCCACATCCTCCTCCTCTTCATCCTCCACCTGATTCGTTTCTTGCTCGAAATCGATGGCCAGGTCCCAGGTATTAGTACCTTCGAGGGACTCGTTGTCGGATCTGGAGTTTTAAACGCAAAGAAATAAACATGCAAATGGATGAGAATGGGTAGAGACATAGGAACAGATGAAGAAAGATCTTTGTATTATAAATTTAGGAACAAAAGACATAAAGCCTTAACAAAAGAAAACTCTAAAGCCTAGGCCCAACTGTAGAGTTTAAAAGCCACAAAGGGTTAGATTATGCTTGTTGCGCAAATGTCCGGGCGCTCCTCCACTCGCCAATTTCCTAGTCGGAAACCAGGAGGGCATGGTTGTACCAAATCCGACCCACTCGGCGAATCATCTTCACATATCGCAATGACTTGGCCTTCGTGTCCTAGACCCGTGCTTATAAAGCTCCTACTGATGTGGCATGGCGGGCCTCCTTTGACTTCTTGTCCCAATCGCGAGCCTTGACCTCCGCTCTTCCTTCCTGCAATGCCTTTCCTTATGTCCGCTTGTGTGGGTTTATAGCCTAACCCAAACTTCCCACGATTTCCTCTAGCGCTTATTAGGCTGGTTATGCCGTCGTTGTCCTTGCCTAAACCCATTCCGGGCTCGTAACCATTCCCCAACATCACACGGGCCATCATTACTGCCACATCGGACAGGCAAGGTTGCCCAGAGAAGGAATCTACAGAGGCAATGCTAACCACCTCAAAAGACTGGAAGGCTGTTTCTAATGACTCCTTCGCGGCTTCCACGTATGGCATAGAGGACGGGCAACTCACCAAGATGTCTTCTTCGCCCGATATGATAACCAAATGCCCCTCTACTACGAATTTCAATTTTTGGTGGAGTGTAGAGGGAACAACTCCCACCGAATGAATCCACGGGCGCCTCAAAAGGCAGCTGTAAGCGGGTTAATATCCATTATTTGAAAGGTAACCTGACAGGTATGGGGGCTTATCTGTACAGGGAGGTCGATCTCTCCCCTAACCTCTCGGCGGGTGCCGTCGAAGGCACGAACTACCATGGAACTTGGCTTTAGATGGGAAGCATTAAACGGTAATTTCTCCAAAGTGCTTTTGGGCATTACGTTTAAACTGGAACCATTATCGATAAGCACCTTGGCTACGACGTGGTCCATGCACTTGACTGATACATGCAAAGCCCTGTTATGCCCTCTCCCCTCGGCAGGGATTTCTTCTTCGGCGAAGGAGAGATAATTGTTGGCGGTGATATTATTGACGAGTCCTCCAAAGCCCTCTATAGAGATATCTTGAGCCACATGAGCTTCGTTCAAGACCCTTACTAGCAAAGCCCGATGAGGCTTAGAGCTCATGAGTAATTCCAAAAGAGAGACCCTGGCCGAGGTTTTGTTGAGCTGTTCATTGACCTTGAACTCGCTCTGCTGAATAATGCGGAGAAACTCACTTGCTTCCTCTAGCGACACTTCCTTCTTGCCACAACCATCCCTTTTCTCTGGAAGACCCTTCACTGGAATATCCTCATTCGGAGTGAGGGTTGTCTTGTCATTTTGTTCTTCCACCATCTTGGCCTTTACCTTAACGTTTGCGGGTTGTGTCGGCAGGTCGGGGGGTGAAAACACGCGACCGCTGCGGGTCACACCGCTCAGCCCCGTGATATTGGTTACCTTGGCCGACAACGAGCTGATGTCAGTGGCTTCTTCTTTCCTTTCACTCGGAGGGGTATACCTCCATGGGACTGCGTGGCTGTTTTGGTATGGGAAAGGAACAAGCTTAGCTGCCGAGGGGTATCGGGGCTTTTGTGAAGCTGCATCCTTGGTGAAGTATATCACCACGGTTTAGGCCTTCCAAAATTTCTCTTATCCGCGGACTGCATACATATATGCTGCTCTTCCCTTCCCTCATCGCCGACTTCCAATCGGCCTTCATCTATCATTCATTGCAACAATTCCTCCACTGCTAAACATGATTCCATGTTATGTAGCTCACCGGGATGCAACAAACAAAAATCCTCTTCATGCCCACCGTGGGGAATCACACCTCCCTTTTGTAGGGCCTCAAAGATAAACCTCCTAGGGGTCGCTACGTCCTTTAAAGGCTTAGACCTGCGTGGCCTATCTGACACAATGGCATTAACCGCTCCCCCTCCATGATTAGCGAACGGTTTGGTTTTCACGTTGGGCCAATCCTCTTGAAATGTCAGCCATCCGGCGTCTATCAAATGTTGGACCTTGTATTTAAGGGCCAGGCATTTTTCGATGGAATGCCCCGGGGTATTCCCATGGTACGTGCAAGTTGCATTAGGATCATACCACTTTGGGAAAGGGGGTTGGTAGATCTTCCCGGGAGTTATTACGACCATTTGGTTGGCGATCAGGGATGGCAAGAGGTCTTCGTACATCATTGGAAGTGGGGTGAATTCTGGAATTGGCTTTGGGGAAAGTTCCTCATTGCGTTGGAATTGCCAGTCGGGCGAGCCGTGGTTGGAGCCGGAGCTTGGGGGGCCTCCCTCTGGATGGGGGCGGGCGCCTTAGGCTGTACGGGTGCTGAATTGGAGGAGTTCCTGTGCGTACCATGAGAGGTCTGCAATGGCTTGACCCATGCGGGCGCCGAAGTGACGACATGGGTAGTTATGGAGGAAACGTAATCGAACTTCCCTCTTTTCAACCCTACTTCAATTCTTTCCCCGGTGAATACCAAGTCCGCGAAGCTGGAAGGCTTGTAGCCTACCAACTTCTCATAGTAAAACACTGGAAATGTGTCTACCATCATGGTGATCATCTCCCTTTTGACCATGGGAGGGGCCACTTGTGCCGCCAGGTCTCTCCACCGCTGTGCGTATTCTTTAAAGGTCTCATCTTCCTTCTTAAACATATTTTGTAGCTGAGTGCGATCGGGAGCCATATCGGAATTATAGTGATATTGCCTTAGGAAAGCAGTAATCAGGTCCTTCCAAGTACGAATGCGGGAAGCTTTCAGATTAGTGTACCAAACAACCGCGGCTCCAGCCAAGCTATCTTGGAAAAAGTGTATTCACAACTTTTCATCCCTAGAGTGTGCCCCCATCTTGCGACAATACATCTTGAGATGGTTCTTAGGACAAGTCGTCCCTTTATACTTGTCAAAATCAGGCACTTTGAATTTTAGGGGGATGACGACATCCGGTACCAAGCAAAGATCTGTCATGTCCATGAACGGATAGTCACCAAAGCCTTCAACAGCCCTCAATCTCTCTTCAAGGAGATCGAGTTTCCTTCTTTCTTCGGTCGCCGGGGGTGGTCCTTTTGTGGACAAGAATATTGGTTGTGCTGTGAGGTTGGGCTGAGGCAAAGTGTTGGGTGCCAGCCCCTCGACGGTGGATCGGGGGGTAGAACTCGACATCCCCTTGGGCATACTCTTGATGATCTTTGTGGACCTCGTCGGGCTGTTGAGGAAGCTCCCCTTCAAGGATGGGGGAAGAGACATGACCCGCGTCATCCTGCATGAGTGGCGGCGTATAATTAGGCGGCAATCCATAAGGGTAAGCCACCCGGTTGTATCCCAAATGGGGGTTGCTGTTGTGCCCCAGTGTGCTCCTTCCTCATCCTACCGCATTTGGGGGATGATGGTGTGCTGTAGCTAGGAGAGTTGGGTCTGCTTTGGCAGCCAAACTAATAGCGACATCGGTGACCATGTTTTTCTAACATGAGTTGCCTCATTCCTAACATGGCCTCCATCATGGAAGCCATTTGTTCTTTCAGAGCCGACATGTAGACTTTCATATGTTCCTGTGTCTCCTCTTGATCACCCATCGTTCTAGATTTGGATCTGGTACAATAGGGATGCCTTGGGGTGCGTTTAGTTATAGTGTTTTTCCTAAAAAACCAAACGTGAGGAGTAGGTAAAGAATAATGAATGCATGCTAGAGATAAAAATGTAGGAGTGATTTGATTCGCACTGACTTTTGGAGTAAAAACATGGGATAAACTCATTTTATTCAAAAAGTTATAACTAGTCAAGATCTGAGTGACAATACAAACTTCCTAGCAGTTTCTAATTATATGGGTCATTAGATCTATCATATGCTGACAATAGCCTAGAAGTCCGTGGATCTCCTCGGGGGCGGAGTAGGTGTCTGCCATCGCCTTGGCCTTGGCTAGCAATCGGGGAAGTTCTTGACTCCCATTCAAGGTAAGAGCAAACCGGTCCATCCACATTGTTGCCTCTTGATGTAACGAGTTGATCACCTTTCCTCTAGCCTGATTTTCCGCATATACTTGGGCATACTCGTCCGCCACTCTATGCTCGTGGGCCGTGGCTAGATTTAGTTCTTCTTGGTACTTGGTGATGATGGCTAACATGTTGGTCTCTGTCTCGCATAACCGCGGAGACAAACTTCTCTTGTACCTCGAGCAAGTCTTCAACTCATCTTTCAAGATCAAACTGTCTACTCGTGATTGGTCCCTTTCCTCTCTTCGGAGCTTAAGCTCGCTGTTGCTGCCCCACAGAGCCCCTCGAAACTTGTTCCAGCCGTGCTCTTCCCTACGAGCCCTCTTGGTTTCTTGTTCCAAGGCTTTGGTGGTAGCTACATTTATATCTCTCAGTTTGGCATTCTCCTTTCGGATCTTCAGAGCTGCTAATTTGAACCTTTCTTTGACTGTTTGAGCTTGCTCGAGTTTTGTCCTAAGGGCCTGCACCTCTTCATCTTCCTCCGGTGCCTCAACTTCCTCCTTTTTAGCGGTTCTCAAACTTGGGAGTCAATCCAAACCTTGCACGTGGGCTCTCAACCACTTACGGTAGCCACCGATGGGCCCATTGTTACTGCCCCTGAGTTCTTTGTCCTTTTTTTGCACCACCTCCCATGCCTTGCGGACCTTCTGAAGTGTCTCTACTTTGGTCTTATCGAAACCTTATGAAATGACAGGCGCGAGCTCTTCCTCTAGTGGTGCCCCTCTCATAGGGTAACCAAGTTGCCTTATAGGAAGAACGGGATTGTAACTGATGCAACCTCTCGTCCCCATCAAGGGAACATTCAGAAATCTTCTGCACGAAATAAGAACTCCGGTTCTTCCTTCATTCCATCAAGGAACCAGTTGACAGACGCTCCTTCTTTGTTTGCTAAGAGTTGGTCCCAATTTGCCCCTCCTTTCTCTGTGCATGAACGGTGACCTTCTAGCGGGCAAGCATGCCTCACCTCTTGGCGAAAAAGGTGCGAAACCAACCATACATAAAGAGCTGGAGTACAGCAAACAATCCTCGTACTGCTCTTCTCACATCTTCGGTCGAAGGTGTCATATAGGTCGGCTAACATAGCGACAATCGGGCTTTCCTTGTGGTTATGAAAGGCGAGAAAAGTGTCGATTGCTGCTAGGTCCACCAACCCATCCACATTTGGAAAGAGGACTCCTCCGAAGATCAATAGCGCGAGAATATCTATGAACGAGGCCCATTCGCCTTTGCCTGCCAAGTTTCTTGCTTTTGCCTCCAAACATTTTCTCAGTATTCCAACCACCCCATTTTCGACTTGCTTTCTGTGGTCTAATTCCTGCGCCGAGATTTGGACTATCTTAGAAATTCTAGCTAATGAGGGATAGAACCCTAAGAAGAGGTATGGTCTCCTTCCCCCTAGAGGACATCCTAGGATCTTTTCAAATTCTTCTACCATGGGTGATAGTTGGAAGTCCCCAAAGGTGAAGCACCTTAATGGCTGATCATAATATTGGGCGAGGGAGGCAATGGCCTCTGTGGAGACTTCTACCATGGCTAGGTCTCAGATTTTACCGTAAGCTTTACAAAAAGCTTGCCGCTGGAGCCGACCCATCAACTGCCCTAACTCTTTTAGACTGGTGATCCCTAGGCTCTTGACCTTGACTTGATAGAACCTCTTTTTAAGCGAAGGCGTTTGACTTGCTCCCATGTTTTACTAAAGTGAACAAAATCGGTGCGAATCAAAACTCTGACATCTATCATGGGTGGAATGGATGAATGCATGAAGAAATGCATATGACACGGATGAATACGGGAGCCCGGGAAATTGTCTCCTTCTTAGATACAACGTCTTGGGGTAGCATAGTGCCCGAAGCATGTATTTAAGAAGGTGACACGGACCCTTCATTGGTTTGCCAAAGAGAGGGGATCAAGACAGATCTCGTGCATGATGCATATGCAAAAGGCACAACACGGGGATGTACATAGTACGACAATATTCACAAACAAATATAATCAAAGGGATACACGACATTTGACTACATGCATGGCAGTGTGAAAAAATGGCACGCAGCGTGTTTGCTTCGTGCCCCTATTTTGGGGACCTACATGGGAGGGAGCTAAAAGGGCTTTTAGTGATATTTCCCAAGGTGGTCATATCTCACTTGATGGTCTCTAGAGGTATCATCCCCTTCGAAGAACATATTGCAGCAGTAGGGACTACTAGCAACAATATGTTATCAAAGAGCAAAACTCTAGATGAGGGTTCACTGTAATCAAGCAAGTCGGAGACCTAGCATGATCACAGATTCACCTCCACTCCTTATGTTCCCACGAGCCCAGTTATAGGGCCCTTTTTTCAACTCACCGTGTGTGCAAATAGTGTTGGTGTTTGTGTGCATCAAATGAATAAATATTTACCTCATGCATACATTTTAAAATGCATTAAAAGCATCAAAGAGTTATATACACAAGAACATAAGAAAAATAAAGGGAAACCAACAAAGGAAAAAGTCATGATAAAATATTGCACAAGATTAAATGGCCTAACTCTCTAAAAACTTCCCCAGTGAAGTCGCTAACTGTCGCAACCTACCCTTCGGTGGGAGGGCAACGCGTAACTCGCGGGTGCGTCTTTCAAGAAAGGAATATGCACGGAGTCGCTACCAATATTTATTTGAGGAAAACGTCGAAAAAACCAGAAAAGACGTGGTCTACGAACTTTAAGTGAAAGGTTCAGGAGTTGTATTTAAGCACGGGGAAGGTATTAGCACCCCACACGTCCGTCACAAGAGACGGCAGCCTTTAATCCAATGTGCAAACATGACTTCAATTTTTATGTTCCCTTTTACGTCTTTATTGCTTTTTGTACTTTTTATATTTTTATCTTTTTGCGGTCGACGAGGGTGTTTCCCTTGCTCCTACGTATTCCTCAATTGTGATAAGGAAATCAGACCTACGTAGTTCTTTGAGAACAAAGTGTTTGGTTAAGTTATTTTTTATCTTTTTTTGCAAGATATGTTTTTATTGAATGAAAGGTCATTTAAGGCGTTGGACCATTAAATAATCTTTCGATTCTTTTGTAAAGAGAGAAAACATTAAGGCATTGGACCATTAATGATCTCTTTATTTTTTGAAAGAGGCAATAAAGCTACATGTTGATTTTAGACCTTTTAGAAATCTATATTTAACCAATAAAAACGGAAAAGACCATTTCAAGGCGTTGGACCTTTAAAAATGGATTTTTTAGGCGATGACAAAAAGGTTGGATTATGAATTGATTTTAGCCTTAGTTTCACTTTGGTTTTAGTCAATTTGATTAAGAAAGAAAAAATCCCAAAGAAAACGTCCGATTGATTTTTTTGATTTATTTTACTAAAAAGATATTTTTTATTATTATATTATTATTTTGCCTCTTTTTGGTTTTAAACGTGGTTACGGCATGACCGAACGGTCGGAATTCATTTTAACAGAAATTAAAGGATGTTACAATATGAATGATCGGTGGAAATTTATTTTATTTTTGATTAGGCGAGAAAATGACTTAAATAAATGAGTAAAGTACGTCATAACGGGGTACGGAAAGTAAATAAAATAAAAATAAAAGCATGCGAAACAAATGAGAACCACTAAGTGTACATAGAACGAATTGAAAAGTTCGATTTCAGGAACTTACCGGTTGAAGACCGAAGAACGACGAAGAGTGAACGAAGAACGTCGAAGAACGGTTGAAAATATTTGCAAATCACCCACGGAAACGTCACGAAAGCGTTACGGAAGCGCCTCGGCTTGGATTTTCTTCACGGAAACAATTTTTCTCACTAATTTTAAGTGAATCTCAGATACCAGGAGGGTTGAACATTTTTGTTCTTTCCTCCTCCCCCTATTTATAGGAAAATGGGAGAGGAGCTTGCCACCCAGCTCGCCCAGGCGAGCTAGGTTGCTTCCTCCAGAAGCAACCGCCTTCTGGAGGAACATCCTGGAAGGCCCAAGTGGGCCTAGTTGCTATTTGCACCCCCATTTTTATTAAATACACCCCCTTGCCTTTTTGCTGATTCTTTTTTCGTAACGTTACAGAAACTTACGAATTTCATAACGATACTTGTTTTCTTTCCGTAATGTTACGGAACCTTAAGGATTACGTAATCATCCCTTTTTTGCCTTCTAGAATGTTACGAAACTTTACGGATTGTGCATTTACATTTCCTTTTGACTTCTGGCATGTCACGGAAATTCATGGGTTGTGCAACAATGCTTTCTTTTGACTTCCGACATGCCACGGAACTTCACGAATTGCCCAACGATGGGTGTCAAGTACCTCGAAGTGGTCAAACGAGGATCGCATCCCAACAATGGATGGTCCCCGGACGAAATTAGGGTATGACAATTGTCAATAATGCAATAGTAAAGTTAGCATAATAATTCCTTTGTCCAAAATATTGCCATATATCACCCTTATTATGGTCTTAATCTTGGATCACTAAAAATTCTAAACAAATCACTTGATGATCCTTATTCTAATATTTTTTGGTCCTTGTGATAGCCTATCATGGTATAGTAACAAAACCTCTTTCTCTTTTATTTTGATCCTTATATTCATTCTTGCAAGATCCATTAATTGACAGTTTGTTTACTTTTCTCCAGTTAAGTGGTAGCAATAAACTTAACAGGGCTAAATTCCATTATCATACATTCCATGCAATGTAATCTACTTACATTCTTATGAGAATGTAACTTTTATACCAGAAAAGTCACGTTAAAGAATGAAATGATGTCTATCTATTTGACGTAGCAACATTTATGGTAATATTATATAACTGAAATTATTTAAAATAGCAGTGAATAGTATACTTACATTCTCAAATCTAGAGATGACATCTCTTCAACCAAACTTGTTTTTTTCTCTATAACTCCTACCAATAGTTGTAAACAAACTGTAGATTAGCTTACAACACAGAGGAGTATGGCTCTAGGTTTCAAGGAAGTGACTTAGGGTAAACCACTTCCAGACACCAATCACAACAATCTAGATCAATTTCTCAAGAAAATTAGAAGACAATCTTTTTAGTTTATTGAGTAAGCACATGTTTCTGGATACAAGGCAGGTTCATGGAGAGAGAGAGAGAGAGAGGGAAAGATCCAAGAGATTCAGATTAGTTAAAAATTGCTACATCCCCTTATTGTCATTCACTAAAATTAATTTTAGGCTTAAATGGATTTTTAGTCCATATAATAGATGCACTTTTTCATTGGTCCTCTTAATTTTTTTTTAACAATGTCCCTGTTAATTTGTTTTTCACTTTAGTCTCTAATATTATTGTTTTAGTCCCTATAAAACTATAAACTTTTGATGTAACAAACAATTCTACTTATATTACAAGATTTTTATTTTAGTCCTTGTTATTATGAAACATTAGGCTTGTTCTTCAATTTGTGTTAGCCAAATCATCACTCAATAGTGACCCCTAACTTCAGGGACTATAATGAAACTATTTTTTTTAATAAGGATCCAAATAGGAAAAAGAAATAAAGAGGACAAAAAAAAACAAACAATTATTATAAAGACCAAAAAGTTATTTAAGCCTTAATTTTATGTGTATTTTTGGATATGTGCTAAAGTTTCTACATTCTAAAAATGATACATTAGGCACTTCACAACTAAATGTCTTCAGAGCATGAACAACATGGCTCTTTCTAGACATAAAATTTTCCACTCCAATTGTCACAATTGAAATTGGGAACATCAAATATTTCAAGGTTACCATTATCAAAACAAACAACACAATAAATATCCCCATGATCCTAACCTGCACCATCAGTGTCATCAATAGTGTCACCAACACCAGTAGAAAGCCATGCATCACTAAATGAATACACAATATAAC
Organism: Glycine max; assembly: GCF_000004515.6. NCBI lineage: Eukaryota > Viridiplantae > Streptophyta > Magnoliopsida > Fabales > Fabaceae > Glycine > Glycine max. Next base: position 32,699,085 of record NC_038246.2, read on the forward strand.
ATAAAGAGCTACATTTCAATGTATTCATAATCACTGCTTAAGTTTCTCACCTACACATATCGTCTCTTATTAGCTGTAGGTACGACTATTTCAGTGGCATAGAAAGTTAAGGCACTTTTATCTTCTTGTTGCTTGAGTGAAGCTAAAGTCATACAATTTGAAACTGCCATCATCTCACTCATAGTTATTGTTACAAGCATCTTTCGAGGTATGTATCTTGTTCTGCCACTTAATTGGATATTAGATTTTGGTTCATATATGACTATTCTTTAATATTAAAATTATCTGCATTATGAGTGAACCTTAGTTTCCTGTTTGAGATACAATACACTAATTAATACATACAGTTTGGATTAATCGTTGTATTGAATCTTGAATTGTCTGTTCAGATAGTTTGGGAACACTCATTTTTTTACTTCATTCATAGTTATAGGTTATATTGTGTTATACTTGATGAAATTTCAGTTTAGTGCATATTGCTTTGTTCTCTGAGTGCATACTTGATCGTGGTCAATTCTTGTGACTGCTTTCATTTGGTGTACTTGGCGACCAATGTGAAATGTTGTCGAAATTTCATCAAATTTTTCATAACGTACTTAACTTGTACGCATGAATGAAGTAAAAAATGGAGTTCCTAAATGGGATACGACCTCTCCTTTATATGGAAACAATGAGATTTTCATGCATACAGGATAACATAGCCGGTATCACAGAACACAAAACATGGATCGAAGTTAGATTAGAGCACCACACATAAGTGAAGACTATCACAAGGGGTTGAAAGTTTCTTGCATTTTGCGCAACAAAATGCACCAACATTGGGTGGGAAATACTTTGGTCCATGTGTTAGATGTGTGAGTGGGAGACGTCAATCATTGAATGACATTAGATCACATCTTATATGTGACAGGTTTAGTTTGACTTATACAAATTGGATATGGCGTGGTGAATTGCCACACATGTCAACAACCCTTGACACTAAGGCGGTTGATGTACAAACAGGAGATCATATGGAAGACATGATACGCAATCTTGGCCAAGAGGGTTTTCAACAAGCTTATGTACCTTATTATGACAGATTACAAATAGATTCCTAGAAGCCATTGTATTTGGGATGCACAACCTTCACTCGGTTATCGACGGTGTTAGCTTTGATGAACTTGAAGTCCATATTTGCGTGGAGTAACAAAAGTTTCACTGAGTTGCTTGTGTTATTGAAAAATATGATTCCTAACGATAACAAGTTACCGAAGAGTCACTACGAGGAAAATAAGATATTATGTCCTATGGGTATGGAGTACCAGAAAATTCATGTATGCCCTAATGAATGTATTCTGTACAGAAATTAGTTTGCAGAAATGCGCAAGTGTTCAACATGTGGGGTATCACATGTTAGTCGTCATTTACGACTAACTTTTGTGTAGAAAAGCTTTATGAAAATCATGTCTTTTCCCCAATTTATTGTTCTTTTTGTAGGTTTGTACATATTTTTAGGTTTAGTTTAATTTTGCTCAGTAAAATTGCCCATTATTGTGAATTAATGTGTTTTTGACTTCAGTTTCAGGTAAAAGGATGAAGAAGATGAAGGTTAGCAGCTGGTGTCTCACTAAGTGAGAATCATCCACTAAGTGAGACACTCAGCCCACTTAGCGAGTTGGGAGAATCTGCCATGCATTTGTGAGCTCAGGGTGTCATCAGCTCGTTCAATGAGTCATTTGTCTCTTCTCGCGCTTAGCATGCCCAACTCACTCAGCGGAATTCCACTAACTCGCGCTTAGCACGAAAATGGCGCTAAGTGAGCCTTTGAGGTCAGAAAGCCCTTTTAAAGGCTGAAGTTGGAAAAAAGAGCATATCAAAGAGCGTAGAGAGCAAAATAGAGGCACAAAACAGAGCAAGAAAGCTAAAAACCTTAGCTTTCAAGAGGATTCTAGGTTTAGGAGTAATTTCTAGGTTCCTAGAGGTGGAGGAGACATCCCCACCACTGTGTAATCTGTAATTTTCTTCAAAAACCCTAATCTTTTTAGCATTGGAAAATGTTTTGAATCCTTAGAACTGGATAGAGTAGGGCTAGATAACTGTATTATCTGGACACGAAGTGCAAGGACTCTAGTTTTTAATATGTTGTGATCTTAATGTTGTTCGGTTAGGCTAAGTTCGACGAGGGATCCGAGAACTAAGTTTAATTAGAATTAGCCCATTCATGCGAGACATCGGTAATTGGGATAATTGTCCTCAGCATAGAACACAGAAACAACATTAGATAGAGAAAAACCTTTAATTGCATCAAGTCACTCAGTAGAAAGACCCAACATTTTAATCATCTGTTTATTCTCGCATTTACTTAGTTAATTTTATAGTTATCTTTAGAATTGCAATTAGATCTTGTTTTTATTCTGAATGAAACAAACTCCCTGTGATTCAATACTCGGTTCTTACCATTTTATACTACTTGTATGACTCAGTGCACTTGCTGACAAATTCCGCAGTTGTAAATAGGAGTTAACATCACGCTACAAAGTGAATGGTAGCCAATGCAGTGATGATGCAGCCACAAACAACAGTCATCCAACAAAGGTTTATTGGTATCTTCCAATAATACCAAGGTTTAAGAGATTGTTTACTAATGCAGACGACGCAAAAAATCTTAGATGGCATGTAGATGACAGAATAATTGATGGGTTGCTCCGGCATCCAACTGATTCTCCATAATAAAAGATAATTGATCGGTTGCATCTGGAATTTGAAGAGAATCCAAGAAACCTAAGGCTTGGTCTTGCTTTAGACGAAATAAATCTTTTTGGTAACTTGAGCACTAGTCACAGTTCATGGCCTGTTTTGCTAATGATTTACAACCTTCCTCCTTGGTTGTGCAAGAAGCAAAAATAAATTATGTTGTGTATGATTGTAATGGGTCCAAGACAGCCTGGAAATGATATTGATGTGTATCTTACTCCGTTGATTGAAGACTTAAGAAAATTGTGACTAGATAGGGTTGATGTGTATGATGGGAATGTTCAACAAACCTTTAGCTAACGTGCAATGATATTTTGCACCATTAATGACTTTCCATCTTATGAGAATTTGAGTGGATACAGTGTGAAAGGACACCACGTATGTCCTATCTATGAGAAAAAGATGAGTTACATCCAACTAAAACATGGAAAGAAGACAATATATACAAGGCACGAAAGATTTTTGAAACCTTATCACCTGTATCGACAATTGAAGAAAGCATTTAATGGAACCCGTGAGATTGAAAGTGTGTCGAAACCCTTAGCTTGACATGAAGTTAATGATTGGGTGAAAGATATTGTAACTATCTTTGGTAAGACACAAAAGAAGGATGTGTTTGAGAAGAACATTTGGAAGAAAAGGTCAATATTCTTGGATCTTTCTTACTGGTGCAATCTAGATGTACGACATTGTGTGGATGTTATGCATGTCAAAAAAAATGTGTGTGATAGTTTAATCGGTACCATTCTTAACATTAAAGGCAAGACAAAGGATGGTTTGAAATATTGTCAAGATTTGGTTGACATGGGTATGGGAGAGCAATTGCATCCACAATCACTAGGTCGCCGAACGTATTTGCCACCAGCATGTCACACAATGTCAACGAAGGAGAATATTTTTTTTTGTCATTGTTTCAAAAATCTAAAAGTCCCACAAGGATACTCTTCAAATATCAAGAGCCTTGTGTTAGTTAATGATTTGAAATTGGTTGGCTTGAAATGTCATGATTTTCATGTGTTAATGCAACAACAATTGCTAGTGGCCGTTCGTGGTATCTTGCCTGAAGAAGTTAGTCTTGCCATAACTCGCTTGTGTTTTTTCTTTAATGCTATTTGTAGCAAGGTTATTGACCCTCAACAATTGGATGATTTGGAGAATGAGGCTTCCATTATCCTTTGTGAATTGGAGATGTATTTTTCGCCATCATTTTTTGACATCATGATTTACTTAATTGTTCATCTTGTACGGGAGATTCGGTTGTGTGGGCCTATCTTTTTACATTGGATGTATCTAGTTAAGCACTTCATGAAGGTGTTGATAGGATATACAAAGAATCAACCTTGACCAGAAGCAAGCATTGTTGAAAGATACGTTGTTGAAGAAGCTATTGAGTTTTGTTCAGAGTATACAAATAACGCTACAGTAGTGGGGCTTCCCCAAAGTTGTCATGACTCCAAGATTCAAGGTAGGGGTACACGAGGATTCAAAATGTTGTAACCATGGATCGCCAATAGCTGTCACAAGCTCACGTATACATATTAAACAACATAGCAGAGGTTATCCCGTACATAGATGCTCACAAACAACAAGTCACATATACTCACCCAAAAATGAACATGATGAGGTTGTTGCAAGAGCACAATAGAACTTTCATCAATTGGTTTAGACAAACAATCTTCACAGATGACAGTGTTTCAAACACATTAAGATTGTTAGTTGTTGGTCCAAATCTCAATGTTCCAACTTGGAAGGGATATGATATCAATCACTATTCCTTCTACACTAAGTCGCATGATGATAAAATTAGCGTGCATAACAGTGGGGTGACTATTGACGGTCATTCCGATCACTTTTGTAGTGCTTCAGATAAAAATATGATTCAAGCGTCCATGCCTTACTATGGAGTCATTGAAGATATTTGGGAGCTTGATTATGATGAATTTAGAGTGCTTGTCTTCAAGTGTAAGTGGGTAAATGGAAATATCGAAGTGCATCAAGACAAAATGGGATTTACTTTAGTAGACCTTCAAAAGGTTGATTACAAGGACAATCCATTCATCATGGTAGCACAAGCTAGACAGGTGTTTTATGTCCAAGATTCGTGCGAGTCAAGTTGGTCAGTGGTTCTACAAGGGAGAACAACTTGTATCGGTCACCATATTGATGGTTCAACACTTGATGTCAGCGAGATGCCGACTTTCTCCAAACAAATGCCTTTGATAAATGCTGAAGATGACGAGGATGATGTACATCCAACTCGTAATAATCATGATGAAGGTTTATGAGAGAATATTCATACGTAATTGTGTATGAACAAAGTAATGTATATAAAATTTAGCATTATTTTAATACATTAATTTATTTGGATATTTACAACTTAATGCTTATATGTTGTTTATATAACTCATTATGTCCTAACTTAATTTGTTTTATTTGGGTAGACTTATGGCAACACCCCCAGGTCCCTACCTCCACATTCAGATATTCCTTTGGAAGCTGCTACATCTAGGAGGACTAGACAATCCACTTGGTCGAGAAGGTTAACTATCAAAAGCTTGGATTAACCACGACCAACTATTAACATCAATCCTGCTACTGGGAGAGGATCAGGGCCCCATAAAGAAAAGTTCCATAGTTATCTGGGGGTTGTAGTGCGAGAAAAAATTCCTATTGTCCACTCCAATTGGAATGTTGTCCCAAAATCCTTAAAGAACCCAATATGGGATGACATTTTGGTAAGTGCATTTAAGTTCACATTTGTATTTGATTTTCTTTAATTAATTTCAAAATATGGTCATTCACTAACTGTTGGATCAAGTGGCCTCAGAATAATTAAGAAGGGGGGTTGAATTAATTATTCCTAAACCTTTACTAATTAAAAATTTACTCTTCTAAGGCTTTTACTTATGTTGTTAAGAGAATAAAGAGTAGAAGAGAAACTTAACCAAAAGTAAAAGCGGAAATTAAAATGCACAGCGGAAAGTAAAAGAGTAGGGAAGAAGGAGACAAACACACAAGAGTTTTTATACTGGTTCAGCAACAACCCATGCCTACATCCAGTCCCTAAGCGACCTGCGGTCCTTGAGATTTCTTTTCAACCTTGTAAAAATCCTTTTACAAGCAAAGATCCACAAGGGATGTACCCTCCCTTGTTCTCTTTGAACCTAGTGGATGTACCCTCCACTAGAACTGATCCAAAAGAGATGTACCCTCTCTTGTTCTCAGTCAACAACCCAAGTAGATGTACCCTTTACTTGTACCACAAAGGATGTGCCCTCCAATGTGTTAAGACAAAGATCTCAGGCAGTTAAACCTTTGAAATTTGTGAATGGGGATACAAAATTCTCAGGCGGTTAGTCCTTTGAAAACATTTGTATAAGGGAAAGGGAAGAATCAAAAGAATTCTCAGACTGTCATTTTGAATTCTTTGACAAGGGAGAAGGGAGACACAAAAGAATTCAGGCGGTTAGTCCTTCGTTCTTTTGGAAAAGGGAGAAGAGAGACACAAAAAGAATTCAGGCGGTTAGTCCTTGGCAAATTCTTTTTGGCAAAGGGAGAAGAGATGAAAAGAATGAATAGCACAAGTTTTCAAGGTTTAGAAAACCAGAAAACTTTGGAAAGCTTTTGGCACAAAGAAGAAGAAGAAGTTCAAAGAGATTCAAGCCTAGTAAAGGATTGTATTAGATTGATTGGATTGTTATAAAATGCAAAACAAAGCCTTGCTTTTATAGACTCTTCATGTCTGGTCAAGAGGACCATTTAGAAGAGTTATGACTTTTAAAAAAACTTGAAACCAATTTGAAAAAGTCAAAAACCATTTGAAGAGTTACATCTTTTGATTTATTCAGAAACAATCACTGGTAATCGATTACCAGATCAGTGTAATCGATTACACAAAGCTTTTATGTGAAAGGATGTGACTCTTCACATTTGAATTTGAATTTCAACGTTCAAAGGCACTGGTAATCGATTACCAAAACATTGTAATCAATTACAACTTTTTTGAAATCAATTGGAACGTTGTAAATTCATTTGAAAAAATTTTCAAATCCATTTTGCTACTGGTAATTGATTACAACAATCTGGTAATCAATTACCAGAGAGTAAAAACTCTTTGGTAAACATGTTTTGAGAAAAAATCCTTGTGCTACTCATTTTTTGAAAAAACCTTTTCATACTTATCTTAATTAAGTCTTCTCTTGATTCTTGAATCTTGATCTTGATTCTTGGAAGCTTGATCCTTGAATCTTGATTCTTGATTCTTTGAATCTTGAAGTGTTCTTGATTCTATCTTGAACATCTTGAACTCATTCTTTGATTGACCTTTGAGCTTTTTGTCATCACCTTTGTTATCATCAAAACATCTTTGAATCAATCTTGATTCATCATGAAGCTTTGCTTCTACAATCTACCCCTTTTTGATGATGACAACTTTTGAAATCAAGAAACACACACACATACTTTTTCCTAGTCGATCACTCACATAAATTTCCATTCTCCCCCTTTGTTTTTGAATTTATGCTTCTCTTAAAATTAAGTTGATTACTCATGTGAGTTCTTGATTTAATCCCTATTTCTCTCCCCCTTTGGCATCAACAAAAAGCCAAAGTGCATAACAAATTTGAAGCATACAAATATAACTAAGCATCCATACAACATTCATGGAAAAATATCAACCAAATCATGAAGCAAGAACCATGAAGCAACAATCATGAATAGATTAATTATAAAATCCACATAGTCAAATAACATACTTAATATTTGTTCAAACATACCATGCAAATAAGGAAATAGTAAATTGTTCAAATATAATAATATAGCCAAAATACAAGGCTGAAAATCAAAGTACTAATAATATTAAAATAGAAATCTAAGATGATGGTGGCGGCGGTGGTGGAAGATCAAAGCTTGAACGAATGTAAGACACATCTTCTTCAACCTTTGTGATTCTTGACTCCATTTCATTGAAGCTCATATTCACTTGTAATTCCAAAGTGTCAAACTTTTCACCAACAAAGGTTTGAAGACCATCAAACCTGTCCAAAATCTTTGAAAGGAGAGATGAATCTTCTCCATCACGTCCTTCTTCACCAACATAGGGTTCAGAATCAAGAGGGATGTTGAAGTGTTGAAGGAAAAGGGTAACAAGATGAGGATAAGGCAATGGAGCATTCAATCGCAATGCCTTATGCATGCAATATCTAACAAGATGTGCCCAATCAATTTGTAAACCTTTATGAAAGGCCCACATAACAATGAGATCTTCTTCAGAAACCTGAGCAAGGTTAAAAGATCTCGGAAGCAAGATGCGAACAATTATGTAATGAAGGATGCGGCTTTCAAAAGCCAAAGAACCGCCAAGTAGCCTTCCGGTCATATCCGCTTGGTTGGTGCAAACCAACCGACGGGCATCATGTACAGAGAAATCAAACTTCCAATCGTCAATCAGTGCACCTTCAAATGGTACACCTTCGCTTGGCAATTGGGTTAAATCATAGAATAGGGACTGGTCAATGACCATTTTAATCCCATAAACTTCAGACATTAGGGTGCCTTCATGGATTTCTATATTAGAATAAAAGGCTTTGACTAGATCAGAATAAACAGGTAATTTCAGAGACATGAATGGAATAAGATTGGAGTTTTCAAATGCTTGAAAGCATTCAAAACTCTCATTTGAGAAGAAATCCATATCTATGAATTTTGGGTCTATAATGGAACAAGAGAAAAATAGGTTTGTGTACCGTATACGTTGTTCCTCTGATGAAAACAATGATCCAGAGGGAATGGAGGAAGAAATTGGCGTTTCCTGTGACCCGGAATGCCGTTGACTCCGACTCGAAGTGCCCTTTCGCTTCTTCGATGGTTCCTCCATTTGAAGAGATTTTTTTAGATTTCAATCGTTTCAAATGAAAGAGAGTGAAAAAAGATGAAGTTTGGGCTTTGTGGGGAGTGATTTGGACAAGAATTGAGTGAGATATGGTTGGAAGAAAATATGGGGGCGAGGGTTTTCGAGAGAGAGAAAAGTTACAGGTTTCAGAATTTGAAATTTGAATATATAGGTGCAGGGACGCGTTGTAATCGATTACACAAATATGGTAATCGATTACCAGAGAGCAACATTGCCAGAAATAACTGCTTGTAATCGATTACACTATTATGGTAATCGATTTCCAGAGGTTATTTTAGCCAGAAAACAAAAACCAAAAGACTTTCTAGAAGAAAAGAAATCTTGAGTGATTATCAAAATACTTTTTAAAGAAAAATACTTTATGAATAATTCTTAATCATGTATTTCACATATCATATCATGCAAAAACATTAAAGCATGTAGATAAACAATTATATCACAACAATCAAACATAAGTATGAAGAATATTGATTTTATTCAAATATATGAATGAATATTTCATGCAAATAAGATGAGATCAATAAAAAAAAAACATACTCATAATTTTCAAACAATCAAAGCAAACAAATGAAAGAATTGTTAGTCATCATAATCAAATTGTTTGAATAAACATTTCAACTTAAGAGAAATTTTAATAAGAGAATGGTTTTGATATTACATTTTTCAAGATTAAAGTGTTTAGATCTTCAAAGATGAGGATCATACTTTTTCTCCTTTTTTTTTCATTCTTGAGAGATGTTCTCATCACTTTCATAATCCTTGTTTAGAAGATTAATCTCCTTTTCTGAACCATCGGATGAATCATTGTCATCCCATGCAATGTAGGCTTTCTTAGTTCTTCTTTCATCAAACCTTTTCTTTTCACTTTTCTCAGGCCACTCTTCATTTGAAGGACAATTGGCCTTGATGTGACCAATTTGGTTGCATTTGTAACACCTAAGGACTTGAGAGTCATCTTGTGATTTTCTTCCATTATTGAAGTTTTGATGCCTGTCAATTCTTCTTTTCTTGATGAATTTCTGAAATTTCTTAACAAAGAAAGAAAAATCTTCTTCATCATCTAAATCTTCTTCTTCGTTTTCTTCTTGCATTGGTGATGAGGCTTTAAGGGCTATACTTCTCTTCTTTTTGTCATTTTCTTCATTTTGATTAAGGCGTTTAAGTTCCATCTCGTGTTCCTGCAATTTACCAAATAAAGTAGCAAGAGACATGGAAGAGAGGTCTTTACTTTCAGAAATAGCAGTAAACTTGGGCGGTCATTCCCTACTTAAACATCTTAAAACTTTATTAATCAAATCTTCATTAGGAAAGATTTTTCCTAGAGAGGCAAGGTGGTTTACTATATGTGTAAATCTTTTCTGCAAACTATGAATATTTTCATTAGGGTTCATCCTAAATAATTCATATTCATGGGTAAGGGTATTGATTCTAGACCTTTTTAAATTTGTGATTCCTTCATGGGTTAATTGGAGAGTATCCCACATCTCCTTAGCATTAGTACAATTTGACACTCTAAAGTACTCATCTATTCCTAGGGCTGAAGTGATGATGTTTTTGGCTTTGAGATCATACTAGATTCTTCTCCAATCTTCTTCTGTCCACTTATCTCTAGGTTTTTGGGTTGTAGTGCTTGTGCTTACATCTACTATAGTGGGTATGTGTGGTCCTATTTCTATTGCTTCCCAAATATTTAGATCTATGGCTTCAATGAATATCTGCATACGGGTTTTCCAATAATGGTAACCCTCACCATTGAAAATGGGTGGTCTGTGAATGGAATTTCCTTCAGGAAACAAGGGATTTGAAGAGGCCATGAATCTTGAAGTGGTTAGACTTTCTACAAGATACCTGCTCTGATACCACTTGTTGGATCAAGTGGCCTCAGAATAATTAAGAAGGGGGGTTGAATTAATTATTCCTAAACCTTTACTAATTAAAAATTTACTCTTCTAAGGCTTTTACTTATGTTGTTAAGAGAATAAGGAGTAGAAGAGAAACTTGACCAAAATTAAAAGCGGAAATTAAAATGCACAGTGAAAGTAAAAGAGTATGGAAGAAGGAGACAAACACACAAGAGTTTTTATACTGGTTCGGCAACAACCCGTGCCTACATCCAGTCCCCAAGCGACCTGTGGTCCTTGAGATTTCTTTTCAACCTTATAAAAATCCTTTTACAAGCAAAGATCCACAAGGGATGTACCCTCCCTTGTTCTCTTTGAACCTAGTGGATGTACCCTCCACTAGAACTGATCCACAAGAGATGTACCCTCTCTTGTTCTCAGTCAACAACCCAAGTAGATGTACCCTCTACTTGTACCACAAAGGATGTACCCTCCAATGTGTTAAGACAAAGATCTCAGGCGGTTAAACCTTTGAAATTTGTGAATGGGGATACAAAAGAATTCTCAAGCGGTTAGTCTTTTGAAAACTTTTGTATAAGGGAAAGGGAAGAATCAAAAGAATTCTCAGACTGTGTCGTTTTGAATTCTTTGACAACGGAGAAGGGAGACACAAAAGAATTCAGGCGGTTAGTCCTTTGTTCTTTTGGAAAAGGGAGAAGAGAGACACAAAAAGAATTCAGGCGGTTAGTCCTTGGCAAATTCTTTTTGTCAAAGGGAGAAAAGATGAAAAGAATGAATAGCACAAGTTTTCAAGGTTTAGAAAACCAGAAAACTTTGGAAAGCTTTTGGCACAAAGAAGAAGAAGAAGTTCAAATAGATTCAAGCCTAGTAAAGGATTGTATTTGATTGATTGGATTGTTATAAAATGCAAAACAAAGTCTTACTTTTATAGACTCTTCATGTCTGGTCAAGAGGACCATTTAGAAGAGTTTTGACTTTTAGAAAAACTTAAAACCAATTTGAAAAAGTCAAAAACCATTTGAAGAGTTACATCTTTTGATTTATTCAGAAACAATCATTGGTAATCGATTACCAGATCAGTGTAATCGATTACACAAAGCTTTTATGTGAAAGGATGTGACTCTTCACATTTGAATTTGAATTTCAACGTTCAAAGGCACTGGTAATCGATTACCAAAACATTGTAATCGATTACAACTTTTTTTAAATCAATTGGAACGTTGTAAATTCATTTGAAAAAATTTTCAAATCCATTTTGCTACTGGTAATCGATTACAACAATCTGGTAATCGATTACCAGAGAGTAAAAACTCTTTGGTAAACATGTTTTGAGAAAAAATCCATGTGCTACTCAGTTTTTGAAAAAACCTTTTCATACTTATCTTGATTAAGTCTTCTCTTGATTCTTGAATCTTGATCTTGATTCTTGATTCTTGAAATCAACTTTTCTCTTGAATCTTGAAGTGTTCTTGATTCTATCTTGAACATCTTGAACTCATTCTTTGATTGACCTTTGAGCTTTTTGTCATCACCTTTGTTATCATCAAAAGATCTTTGAATCAATCTTGATTCATCATGAAGCTTAGCTTCTACACTAACTGTTACATAACAATTTCAATTTTGAGGGCTAATTTGACATCCCTAAAGGTGACAATGCCAAAAAGAAGGTCATGTTAACGGTCGCTACTAGATGGACTCAATTAAAGTCTTCCCTCATAACAAAATATGTTTATGCGGACAATAAGAGTCAATAAAAAGATGATCCTATTGTTAAGTATGGTCTTGTTCCAACAACTTGGGCCGAATTTTCAAAAAGCCACCAAACCCCTAATTGGCAGGTTTGTTTAAGTACTTTTTGTTGCAACCTACCCTACAAGGGGCCGACGAAATTGCAAAATAAATAAGCGAAAGCGTTCGTCTCCAGGGGAGAAAACTAGCAGAGTCGCCACCAACGTTTATTCGAGGAAAACGTTAGAAAAACGAAAAAGAGGTCTACGAATTTTGAAAATAAGGGTTCGGGAGTTGTTTACGCATAGGGAAGGTATTAGCACCCCACGCGCCCGTCACAAGGGATGGAAGCCTTTAATCGAGTATGCGTAATGTGACTTCAAAATTATGTATTTTCCTTTTTTATATTTTTTTTGGGGTCAATAAGGGTGTTGTCCCTGCTCCTACGTATCCTCAGGTGTGATGATGAATTCAGACCTATATAGTTCTTTAAGTCTTAATGTTTGTGTGTTAAATTGATTTTATATTTTTGAAAGATTTACTTTAATTGAGAACAAAGAGTCACTTAAGGCGTTGGACCTTGAAACGATCTTTTAAATTTGAAAAGCGGAGATAATCGTTAAGGTGTTTGTTAGACAAGTGGCCTCAGATATCTTAAGAAGGGGGGATTGAATTAAGACATCACAAACTATTTCCCCAATTAAAATTTCATTCTTCTTTAATGATAATATCAATGTTCCCTTATTATGAATTACTATAATTCAATTCAATTGAAACTTCCTTAACACAAAAGATAAACAACAATAAATAAAGGAGTTTAAGGAAAGAGAAAGTGCAAACTCAGTTTTATACTGGTTCGGTCACACCCTTGTGCCTACGTCTAGTCCCAAAGCAACCCGCTTGAGAGTTCCACTATCTTGTAAAAACCCTTTACAAGTTCTGAACCGCACAAGGACAACCCTTCCTTTGTGTTCAAATCGCTTTACAACAAGAGACCCTCAGTCCCTTAATCACTTTCCTTGAGTAAGAAGAGAAGAAGAAATCTCTCTTGAAAGAGATAGACTGTACAATGAAGCACTCAAATAATTCCTTATTAAATCACAAATGTTTTGGCCAAGGAATTTTAGATGATAAGACACTTTGAATCTTTTGAGAGGATAAGACTTTTTGAACAAGTAAAACTTTAAGAAAATTTCGTGCCCAAGTCACATATATATAGACCTTTGATGACCATTCAAAATTTAAATGAAAAGATGTGACTGTTGGGAATTATTTTTGAAAATCCTTACTGGTAATCGATTACCATAATGGTGTAATCGATTACACAATTACTTCTGAAGAGTTATGACTCTTCATATTTGAAATTTGAATATTAATCGATTACTAACTTACTGAAATCGATTACACAACTTTGAAATTTAAATTCAAATTTCTTATGGCAGTTTTAAAACGTTCCAAACCTCTGGTAATCGATTACAAGCCATGTGCAATCGATTACATGCTTTCTAAAACATTTAAAACATTAAAAGCTTTTCAGAAGGCACATTGGCCACTGGTACTCGATAACATTTTCTGGTAATCGACTACCAAAGAGTAAAACTCTTTTAGAAAACATTTTAAGTTAAATCCTTTGGCCAAACCTTTTGTTGTTTCAACTTGGAACTTTCTTCCTTAGACTCTAGGAATTATCTTGATCATATTTCTTGAGTTTCTTGGATATCTTGGATTCTTGTCTTGAATAAAACTCGAGAAGCGTGTTCCTTTGGCATCATCAAAACATCAAAATATCTTTGCTTCTACAGTGTTGGACCTTGAAACGATCTCAAGTGATATTTGATTAAATGAAGTTAGTTATGAGTTGGTTTTATCTTGGTTTTGTTTATTAACTTTCAATCTTTTTAAAGACAATTTTACTGCACTAGTGATCGGTTAAGATTGAACTTTACAAAGAAAAAGAGATTGTCAATGATAGATGGAGAAGATATATGTGCACATAATAACAAGGGGGACCCCTAAGGGTACATAGGTCACATTCAATCCCTAGAAATAAAACTAACTGATAGTTGCACAAAGAACGCGGAGCAATAAAATGACGTAGGGAATGATCACGATCATGATTCGGTAGCGCCTTGGCTTCATTTGCTCTTCTTTCTTCTTCTTATTTCTCTTAGCATGCCTATTTATAGGAAAAAGGTCACTTGGGGCAATGGCAGCTCGCCCAGGCGAGATAAGGCTTAGTCCTAAAGTCATGAGCTCGCCCAGGCGAGCTGGTTTCTTAACCTTGAAGTCATTTGGTGGCCCAGGCGAGCCAAAGGATAGCCTGGGCGAGCTAGGGTCCAGGAAAACCAAGGGAAAAACCCTTTTGCCCTCCTTTCTTGGTAGTTTTTGCCTTCCTAATCGAAACACTGAATGGTTCCTTGCTTTGCATTGTAACTGATGTTCAACTCCGTAAGTCGACTAGCGAAGATCAAAAGATCAACAAACAATAGTCCCAAGATGAAATTAGGGTATGACACTTTTGTATTTCAAATTGAATTCAGTATGATTTTTTTATTGACTAATTTGTGAAAAATGTTTCTAATTTTTGTAAGGGAATACCAAAAAAGGCCCAGGAAATGCAAAAATACAATGACTGCCCCCACTTACTGTCTCGTGGGGGTTATGATCTTCTTGGAAAAAAACTAATGGACAAGAAAAGGGAGGCACGAGAACACCAAGCTGAGTTTACTAAAAATTCATCAATGAGTGTGGACCCTTCATCCCTTGTTTCAAGGCATGTCATGTGGAAGATGGTCCGCACAAAGCGATATGGCTAGATGACCTCTACAGCGACACAAGAAATATCAGACAAAATTGTGAGTTCATGTGCCAACGGTTCACATTCTGACTTAATTTATTGAATAATAAGAACCTATATTCAAATGTAAAACCATGTTGTGTTGCTCACAAGACTCTTTAAAAGAACAAACGATTCAGGGCAACATTGTTCCGCATAGTCGTGATGACATATTGAACACTACTATTGGCCGACCAGAGCATCTAGGTCGTGTATGTGTCGCGGGGACAGGTGTCATAATTAGCCAGTACTTTGGTCAGGCCTCACATGGCTCCAACACTTCCTCTGCATCAATCTCCCAACAACAATTGGTTGAAATAATCGGTAACCTCAAGGAAGAAGGGAGGAAAGAAGTAGAAGAGGAAAACAAGAACCTTCAGGAAGCATGGAGGAGGAAGGTAGAAGAGGAAAACAAACGCAATTTGGATATAATTAAACAAGAGTTGAAACAAGCAATAAAAATAGAGTTGTCCTAACACTCACCCCCGTTAAGGCGCTAGATATACAAGTATTAGCTACACATGTGAGCACCAAGGGAAGTTGTGCTGAAGCTGACACAAATCCATTAGGTAAAGAGCCTTCTGATGTTCATGTGGATACTATGGGCTTGTACGTAGTTGGTGACTAGTCTACTCAGCTAGTGGCGTTAGGAAGAGTGTATGGCAGCTCGTCCACCATACACAATGTCCCTTATGCAGATGATGTGATTAGGGTGAGTATTGTAAAAGTTTACCATGGTGACGCTGAGGTTCCTTTTTTGACATCACAGATTAAGTTTGTGAGGCAGGCCATTGGCACATTCGTGGGATGGTTGACATATCTTGTAAAACCTATATCTGATGAGGTTTTTTCTTTTCCCTCTTAATGTATTAATTTCAGTCACATTGTTAAATAAAATTAGTGTAATTGGTATTCTCATTAACCATGTAGGATTCACAAAAGCATCTGCTGAAACCGGTTGGATTTGCTGAAATGGACAATGCAGTGCCTAAAATTAATCCATTGGGAGAATTGATTAAGAAATTTTTTTTATGTTTATCAAAAGCCAATTGAGTTGTCGTGGGATGGGACGAAATTTGGGATACCTAATGTGAGTGAAAGATGGATTTTTCATCACACATGTAGATGTAACTGAAATTATTTTAGGCGACAAATGCTAGAACATATCTATACTACAATTGTGGATGATGTAAGTAATTCAGTTTAATAGGTGTCTAATTTATTAACTCATAATTAATATTTGTTACAATATATAGTTAACTTTATTTATGTGAAATGTTTCAAATAGGTTTATGAATGATTGGAGTACAAGCTTAGGTTATGGTTCACTTTATCGTTTCCTTAAGCCTCTGTCTATACACAGCGCACAAGATAAGAAGAAAGTGAGTGCTTTCTATTAAAAATTGTTCTTTAAAAACATACATTTTGAAGAAGAAAATGATAAACACTATTATTGAAAGGAAAAAGCTAGTGCAATCCATAATAGATATCTTCATGAGATTTTTGTAGGGAAGTAGCTTGAATTCCAACTTCTTAAAATGGGCTTCTTGTTTCATTGGCAGCAACAAATCATCTATAAAGGCTGAAAAAAGTCCACAAGTAAGTCTTTTATTTACTTGTTTGTTTTACAAAAATCATCATTTATTATATTTCCTTGAAAACCTTATTACTTTTCGGTATGTTAAATTACTAATTATATAAATAGATTTTATCTGATTGATGTTGCTTTTATGCTTCGAAGCTTTAATTGATATAATGATTTGGCATTTTTACATTGGAATGCACAACTTCTCCGTTCAATATGGCTTAATGTGTTTCCGCACACACCCTAACAAATGGAACATCATTAAGTGTTCACCTTCTACTTTGTCCTTCCATTTTTATCTTTGTATTTGTCATTTCCAAAGTTGTAACAGATTGAACCTTTTTTCCATATAGGAGAAAGGAAAGAGTGGAGGACATGGAAATACTATTAATATCTTTTTTCCATATAGGAGAAAGAAAAGCAGCGAAGAATTTGGGCATATAAAATCTTATTCCTAGATGTCACTTTCCCCCTTTCTTTGGAGAAGGTACCACAATTTCTTCTTCTACATCAAGTTCCATGCTTTTGGTTTTTGTCTTTTGCACTATTAATTTCAATGTCACACTACACAATGTTGTGACAAAGATAATGAAGAATTAAAATCCCTTACAGGAAAATCTATCTAAAATCCACCAATATATGCAGGTCATTTTTGTGGATGTCGATCATGTTGTTAGGGTATACATGGGAGTACTCTATGACATGGATATAAGAGGAAAACCCTTGGCATATACCCCATTTTGTGATAATAATAAGGAGATGGGTGGATATAGGTTTTGGAGACAAGTAAATGTCACTGTTGAAATTCTAATTATTGTTTAATTCCAATCCACATGATACTCTTGGTTTTCGTCACGCCCATGTAATTTTAATGCAGCATTGGCAATAAATCCTTGTTAACCTTTTCTCCTTGTGTCATAGGGTTTCTAGAAGGATCATTTGCGGGGAAAACCATACCATATTAGGTTAGTAGCTACTTTTTATATTCTATTGCCAAATATAATTTCATTGCTTACTGTTTCAATTTATGTTTTCAGTGCTTTATATGTTGTTGATATGAAGAAGTTCCGAGAAACTACAGCTGGAGATAATCTTAGAGTTATATATGAAACACTAGCCAAGGATCCAAATAGTCTAGCCAACTTGGATCAGGTAAGAGGTTTAAGTTTAATAGTTCCTTTGACCTACAAATGAGTTTAATAGTCCCTATATTTTAACCAAAGTTTTTTATTTTTTTTATAATGTGATGATGTTAAAAGGGTAGATGTTAAATGGATCATGGGTATGATGGCTGATCGAGAGAATTTACTCCTTTACTATGGTGCAGAAGGATAAAAGACATTGGTTGAGATGACATTTCTGAGAAATGATCCTGCAGGTCTATAGTTGAGGCATGAGGAACGAGATTTAGCTCATTGGAGCTTATTGGGCTAGTTTATTAAGCCCTGCAAAGTCAAACTCACTTTACAAATTGAGTTTAAATCATAGCAGGAATTGTATATGCATATTAATATTGTTGGTTGATTGGGTTAATGAAAAGTTCTACATATAAAGGGCTTTCCTTTGTTACACATGACTAAAAACTCTCAACATTTTAGAAATTATATTAGCTAGCAATGAAAGGAAATGGCATTTAAAAAAAAACACTTACTAAGGCGGTTCTGTCGAAAAACCGTTTTAGAATGTGTTACATTCTAAGATGGTCTCATTTCAAAAATCATCTTAGAATGTGGCACATTCTAATACAATTTTTGAAACGAGGCCGTTTTGAAATGTGTCAGATTCGAAGACAGTCTCGTGTTGAAAATCGTCTTAGAATGCGACACATTCTAAGACGATTTTGGACATGAAATCATCTTCTAATGTGACACATTCTAAGACGGGTGGGGAACCGTTATAGTAGACGCTTATACTTTTTACGACGTTCGCTATGACGACGGTTCATAACTGACGTCGTATGCCCAAAAAAATCGACTTAAAAGGTCCTTTTCGTAGCAGTGTGCATACTTTCTATGGATTGCCTTAAGATCAACAAGGGTTTGTTCTTTTGTTTCATACTTCAAAAATGCACCTCTTACACAAAGGGAATAAGGCTTTGTAATTAATCAAGAAGCACCAAAGCCCCAAAGTCATAAAGGGAATATAGCTTCATTGCTCAACTCACACAAAACATCAGTAACAAGATTCAAGCATACACTACCTGATGGAAGCTTGCTTGTGTGGCTTCTATGGAGGCTGGATCTTTGAGCTTCAATGAGGTCCTTTAATGGTGATTTTCCACCATGGAGATGCAGCGAAAGACAAAGGAGAAGAGGTGAGAGGAGGCGCCTTCCACTAGGGAATAAGCCATGGAAGAAGGAGCTTCACCACCAAGATGAGCCTTGGATAAGAAGCTTGGCAGGATGCTTCAATGGCGGAAAAGAAAGAGGGAGAGAAAGAGAGAGGGGGGAGCACAAAATTGAAGGAATAAAAGAGGGGGAGAAGTAGAACTTTGAAGTGTGTCTCATAAGACTTTCATTCATCAAAGTTACAACAAGTGTTACACATGCTTCTATTTATAGACTAGGTAGCTTCCTTGAGAAGCTTTCTTGAGAAAACTTTCTTGAGATGCTTCTTTGAGAAAACTTCCTTGAGAAGTTAGAGCTTAGCTACACACACCCCTCTCATAACTAAGTTCACCTCCTTGAGAAGCTTCCTTAAGAAGATTCTTAAAGAAGCTAGAGCTTAGCTACACACACATCTCTAATAGCTAAGCTCACCTCCTTGAGATGAGAAGCTAGAGCTTAGCTACACACCCCCTATAATAGCTAAGCTCACCCCTATAACAAAATACATGAAAATACAAAAAATTCCCTACTACAAAGACTACTGAAAATACCTCGAAATACAAGGCAAAAACCCTATAATACTAGAATGGCCAAAATACAAGGTCCAAACGAAGGAAAAACCTATTCTAATATTTACAAAGATAAGCGGGCTCATACTTTGCCCATGGGCTCGAAATCTACCATAAGGATCATGAGAACCCTAGGGCCTTCCCTTGGATCTCTGGCCCAATCTGCTTGGAGTCTTCTAGAGTAGAGTAAAAAAACTATATAAAAAAAAAGACTCAACAAACCTCTAGCTTTGGCACTTTTTTTCACAGTAATTTTCAATTGAAATTTTGGAGCTAAGATTGGTATAACATAGGCACCAATTATAGAATAAATTTTGAGTCAAAACAACAAACACACTTCCCTTTCACTTTTTTTTTCTGGATATTTATTTTTCTTCCAAATTGTGTGATTTTTATTATTTTTTAATTTTATCCAAATCACTTGTTTCTTTTTTTCTAACTTTTTTCCAGATGTCTAGAAAATTCAGTAAAAATTTCAGCTCAAAATTCGAAGTAACCAATTCTCAGTAATTTTTACAAGTTTGTATGTCCAAGCTGCCAGCACCAGCGATTTTTTTTTTTAAGCATGGTATATTGATTGCCTTGGGCTTACTTTCAACCTTCCTATGTATGTTGAACTCACTATGATTGTTTACCACAGTTTTAGGAGTTCAATATTCACTTAGTATTAACATTTCAGCCAGCAATTCAATCACCAAAACTCAAATTCACAATAGACACAATCAAAATGAAACCTAAAAGTTCAAGAAAAGGTTCACAATCAAAGACTCTCTAAGAATTTTACATGAACATGTTAAGGAATAATTAACATGAAAGATTTGACTCAAATCAAATAATAGGCTAAAAGAATTTCATACACTCATGAACAAATGAGTTAGACAAAGAAACAAGAAAATAAAATTCAGCACAACATAAGAAATCTTATGTGACAAGTTTCATGACTAGACATGACTTCTACGACAAAACTACAATAGGTGAACAAGTCACTCTAGATTTTTGAGGTTTTCTTCTACTTTAATATTTTTGTAAGAATTTTATGGTTTAGGTTTCAGCCACAAAAAATAACAAGATAAAACTCAAAGGAACCTAAACTCAACACAATTCATGGTTCAAGAACAAGAACAAGAAATTTGAACCATAGAAAATCAAATCTAGTTTCTATAGCAAGTTTAATGGGTGGAAACTCTAAAGAATCATGTTAACAACATTTAGAACAAGACATGTGAGGACATACATGGAGAAAAATGAAGAAAAAACAATGGAAGAGAAGGTAAAGAAAAAAAAATTAATGGAGGTTTAAGGAGCACCTACTTGAAGCTCTTGTGCTCTGATTACCACTTGATGGAAGCTTGCTTGTGTGGCTTCTATGGAGGCTGGATCTTTGAGCTTCAATGAGGTCCTTTAATGGTGATTTTCCACCATGGAGATGCAGCGGAAGACAAAGGAGAAGAGGTGAGAGGAGGCGCCATCCACTAGGGAATAAGCCATGGAAGAAGGAGCTTCACCACCAAGATGAGCCTTGGATAAGAAGCTTGGAAGGATGCTTCAATGGCGGAAAAGAAAGAGGGAAAGAAAGAGAGAGGGGGGAGCACGAAATTGAAGGAATAAAAGAGGGGGAGAAGTAGAACTTTGAAGTGTGTCTCATAAGACTTTCATTCATCAAAGTTACAACAAGTGTTACACATGCTTCTATTTATAGACTAGGTAGCTTCCTTGAGAAGCTTTCTTGAGAAAACTTCCTTGAGAAGCTTCTTTGAGAAAATTTCCTTGAGAAGCTAGAGCTTAGCTACACACACCCTCTCATAACTAAGCTCACCTCCTTGAGAAGCTTTCTTAAGAAGATTCCTAAAGAAGCTAGAGCTTAGCTACACACACATCTCTAATAGCTAAGATCACCTCCATGAGATGAGAAGCTAGAGCTTAGCTACACACCCCCTATAATAGCTAAGCTCACCCCTATAACAAAATACATGAAAATACAAAAAATTCCCTACTACAAAGACTACTCAAAATACCTCGAAATACAAGGCAAAAACCCTATAATACTAGAATGGCCAAAATACAAGGCCCAAACGAAGGAAAAACCTATTCTAATATTTACAAAGATAAGCGGGCTCATACTTTGCCCATGGGCTCGAAATCTACCCTAAGGATCATGAGAACCCTAGGGCCTTCCCTTGGATCTTTGGCCCAATCTGCTTGGAGTCTTCTATCCAATGCCCTTGCTGGGTAGGATTGCATCACTACCACATAGAACTAAAATTGTTGGTACATAGAACTACATTTAATAAATTTCCATGTAAATAAAATAATTGTCAATTGATCAGATTTGTTATATTAGAGAACAAAGAATGGTTGATTAGTAGGCAATGACTATGTTAATTACCAAGCCTCAAATTATTTTTTTTTGTTTGGAATAACAAAACCATTACATAACATAATCCAAGAATAGGTATTTACGGGGTTATTTAAAATGGTGCATGTGATGATAAATAGGTTACCATTATATTATTAGTGAAGGAATTAATTAAGAAAAAACACATATCTTGGACCGTTCAAAAATTAACTAAAAACTGAATGATGCTAATCAAATTTGTTATGTTAGTGGACAAAGAAAAGGTAAACATGTTCATATTATGATGATAAAACGATTTGCATGGTATAATTAGTGAAGAAAGAAACCTCATATAAGCAAGAAAGTGTGGTTTTCTTTCTTGGAGCCCAAGCAATCTCTTGTTGTTGTGGCACCCTCTACTCCATACACATATGTACTAATAAAAGGAAAAGAAAATGATAATTAATCAAAAAAAATTTAGAAAAATCATTTCAACAGGATAAAAGGATCACATTACTTTCTTTTACATCATATTCAAACTTGTCCAAATAAATAATAAAGTCATCTCGGTTCAAACAAGGTCGTCTAAGACTTCATACAATTAATATAGAAACTTATACCCCAATGTCACATCCTATCAAAGCATTTTGTCTCGACGTCCTTTAGCACAAGGTTCCTTAAAGCAATTCACCTAGTCATCTGCTCTCCTGAACACAAAGTTCAAGATCATCACAAGATCCAAACACAAACAACACACATGGAGTGAGTTATCACATTCCTAACTAATGGAGAGAAACAACATGTAGGTATAAATATCATATAAAAAAAATAAAACTTACTTAAATATAGCTCACGTCATTTCACCATTTTGTCGCCCAACATCACATCACAAAACAACACATCTCATTCATTTTCACAACATTCACCTACCCAAGGGTCAAAATACATTATCACCAAGTCAATCAATATCAATCAATACACAAGCATTATGCAACATCTACACTAAAACTCAATCCTATATGCAATGTGGTACCATGTCAGTGAACAACTTCATCGGGCGCCTAGGAGTACATGACAAGACAAATCACACACTAACAAGTTAGGTCATTCTCACTAAGTAAAATTATAGGGAGACCAGTCAGGGTCACGTTATTTTGTGAGAATGCTCCAACCATATGGGATCAACATAGGCTTAAAGGAGCACTCAGACCGGGTGTATTTACCCCAAAGGCCTACACTTCGAAGAGTTCGTCAGGGCCTCTCCCTCCTGATTCAGGTCCAACCCAGAAAACATTTTTGCACACAGACTCTATCTATGAACCGTACAAAACACACGACTCCTCAATTGTTCTCAAAATAGTTTTAACTCGTCGTCCTTTAAGGGTCTTAGCATTAACTCATTGCCCTTAAAGGGTCTTAGCATTAACTTGTCGCCCTTAAAGTGTCTTAGTATTAACTCGTCGCTCTTAAAGGATCTTAGTATTAACTCATCGCCCTTAAAGGGTATTAACTCGTCGCCCTTAAAAGGGTCTTATATTCGTGTGATAGTACAATTCATAGTTCACAACTCAATGCACACAACACTCAATGCACATATATATCTCAATCACATACATACTTAATTTATCACATACACTCGATCTCAATCACAATAGTATAATCTCAATTTAACACGTTATCACACCTCCTGAATCACATACACTTTACCTATGAACTATGCAATACACAAAACTACTCAATTGTTTTCAAAATCATTTTAACTCGTCTGGTTCTCTCAGTGGATCCCATCATAATACTCGTCGCACTTAAAGGGTCTTACAATTGTGTGATTGCACAGTTCATAGCTCACAACTCAATACACACATCTCAATACGCATTTATTTCACCATTCATCACAGGTTCAATTTATTACATACTCACAATTTGAATCAGCATTTCACAATCTCAATATAACAATTTGTACGAAAGGTTTATCATAACTTGGGGAGTATAACCCCTCAAATAATTTCACACAATTATATCAAAATCAATTAACCCAAATCATAGGTATAAAAAATGAAAACACCAATAACACTCAATTTTATCAACCAATTCGCATCAGGACATCAATATTGTATTTATAATAATAAAGGAAAAAATTATAATTCAATAAACATCCCAAAATAAACCCTAATTTAATCCTCTAACGATCCCTACACATATTCATTTTAACCTCAATTGTGATAAACTCATCCCTTATCTCTAAGCAGGCTCACGTGTGCATCGTGAAAACAATAGCAGAATCTCTAAGGGTTTCCTGAGATTCCTCAAGTTTTTCCTCTGATTGCTTTGATAGGGTTCCCAAACATCACAGAGAAGAAGGGATTGAGGTCTCCATTTTGTATTGCTTCATGCAATTCATTTTTCTCTCTCCATGAACATTATTTCGCAAATCTCAACGATGAAGGTGTGCGGAATTGAAT
This sequence comes from Glycine max, assembly GCF_000004515.6. Lineage (NCBI taxonomy): Eukaryota > Viridiplantae > Streptophyta > Magnoliopsida > Fabales > Fabaceae > Glycine > Glycine max. Next base: position 32,723,433 of record NC_038246.2, read on the forward strand.
CTCAAACCACATATCACAATTTTACGACAATCCAACGGTTGACGAGTCTGTGATCGTAGTTTTACTGATATAGTTTTGGGTTTCTACGGGGAAAAAAAAGTTGCGATAAAAAGGGTTTTTCTCTCAGCTCCGACATATTTTCAAAATTCCCAACTGATGGAAGCTTGCTTGTGTGGCTTCTATGGAGGCTGGATCTTTGAGCTTCAATGAGGTCCTTTAATGGTGATTTTCCACCATGGAGATGCAGCGGAAGACAAAGGAGAAGAGGTGAGAGGAGGCGCCATCCACTAGGGAATAAGCCATGGAAGAAGGAGCTTCACCACCAAGATGAACCTTGGATAAGAAGCTTGGAAGGATGCTTCAATGGAGGAAAGGAAAGAGGGAGAGAAAGAGAGAGGGGGGAGCACAAAATTGAAGGAATAAAAGAGGGGGAGAAGTAGAACTTTGAAGTGTGTCTCATAAGACTTTCATTCATCAAAGTTACAACAAGTGTTACACATGCTTCTATTTATAGACTAGGTAGCTTCCTTGAAAAGCTTTCTTGAGAAAACTTCCTTGAGAAGCTTCTTTGAGAAAATTTCCTTGAGAAGCTAGAGCTTAGCTACACACACCCCTCTCATAACTAAGCTCACCTCCTTGAGAAGCTTCCATAAGAAGATTCCTAAAGAAGCTAGAGCTTAGCTACACACAAATCTCTAATAGCTAAGCTCACCTCCTTGAGATGAGAAGCTAGAGCTTAGCTACACACCCCCTATAATAGCTAAGCTCACCCCTATAACAAAATACATGAAAATACAAAAAATTCCCTACTACAAAGACTACTGAAAATACCTCGAAATACAAGGCAAAAACCCTATAATACTAGAATGGCCAAAATACAAGGCCCAAACGAAGGAAAAACCTATTCTAATATTTACAAAGATAAGCAGGCTCATACTTTGCCCATGGGCTCGAAATCTACCCTAAGGATCATGAGAACCCTAGGGCCTTCCCTTGGATCTCTGGCCCAATCTGCTTGGAGTCTTCTATCCAATGCCCTTGCGGGGTAGGATTGCATCACCAACGGTGAGAATGTTCGTAATTGAGTTGTGAACCTGGTGATATGCAGAAAAATGAGAGGGTTTTGAGAGGAGGAGAAGGGAAAACGATAATGAGAGGGAGAAGAGGCGTAGAGAGTATCGTCAGTCTCAAAACTAACCCAAGATGCCCCTATTTATAGCTAGGGTACTCATAGCCTATTATTTACTTTATTTATTTTATTATATTATAAAAAAGGAACTCTATTTTATTTACTATCAAATGAATAAATCAAATATAGTTTTTTTTTCAAACCATTATTTTAATATAGCTATTTCTCTTTATTTATTTAATTATAAAAACCTCATCATTTTCTAAAACTTTATTTATTTATTTTTACTGAAAATCCTTTTTAATTTATTTACGAAAAATGGGATGTTACAGTTGCAACCGTAGGTTCATTCAGCACATGATTGCAATGTAAAGCAGCCACAAAAGAAACCAAAAGAGAGAGATAAACCAGTCAATGGAAAGAAAAAGAGCAAAGAAAAGCCATAAGCAAAAGTAAAGAAAATGCATGCAAGAGTGGTGCCACCATGGGTGGTGTCGTTTCCTCTCTTCTTTAGCTCCTCGTCTTTCTCTTTCTCTCTCATTTTTTCCCATGCTTTTTCTCCTACTCTTCCTCTGTCACAGCTCAGAAACTAAATGTGATGCTTTTTCTTAAGGGTGTTCACGGGTCTAGGTGACTCGCGAACCTTATCCAAACCAAAAAGATTGGGTTGGGTTTCAAGTGTTTGGGTCAAACTCAACTCAACCTAATTAAATCTGGTATTGAATGGGTTGGGTAAAGAGTTTTGTATTTCAGACCTATGACCCAACCCAACCCGAGCATATATATTATTTTAATTGTAGTAGTAGTAGTAGTAGTAGTAATAATAATAATAATAATAATAATAATAATAATAATAATAATAATAATAATAAGAAGAAGAAGAAGAAGAAGAAGAAGAAGAAGAAGAAGTAATCTTTGGATTATATCTCAGATGTTTTTAATTGAGTATTTCTGTTGTTAATATTTTTCCTTTATATTGCAAGGTTGTCTTAAACAAGTGACAAATAGAAGTTGTACTGGAAGTGTCAATGCCTCAAGTCCTCTACCACCGCTTCCTCCTTCTCAATGTCCTACTGAACTTGCACTTGCTCCCCCACTATAACAAAGGCCAGAAGCTCCATCGTCACACAAGCAAAGGTGTTAAAAAGAAAATATACTCGAACTCCTTCTAGTGTTTGGATTCATTTTGATAGGGTAAATGATGATGTTTTGTGCAAGTATTGTCGTAAATCATATAAGGTTAATAGTTATAAATTACCACTAATTTGATAAAGTATGCAAGAGACTATCAGAAAAATCCCTAATAGGCAAGTTGATAGGAAACAAAAGACTATCGATGTTGGAAAGGGATGTAAGGGCGACCCTAATGTTGTTAGTATGAAACTTGTTGAATTCAATCAAAAGCAGACTCTTATAACTTGCAAAGATAATAATTATAGACAAGCTTCCTTTTAAATTTGTTGAGAATGAAAGGTTTAGGAAGTTTATTCAAATTTTTAATTATAGATGAACTTCCTTTTAATTTATGCACAATTTATTCAAATTTTTAATTATAAATGATAATTATAGATGAACTTCCTTTTAATTTTTGCACAATTTATACACATTTAAATCTTGCAAAATGAAATTATTTTTAAAATGTTGTGACCCAATTAACACAATTCATTCATGACTGGGTTGGTTTGGGTTGGGATTGGTAAAAAAATTCTCAAACTTAACCCAAAATTTTCAATTGGGTGATGGGTTTAGTCAAATCCGGCCCAACCCAACCCGTGTCCACCCCTAGTTCCACTGAAGTTTATGTCTGGGATGAATATATATTGAGAGAAGGGCTAGTCCCAATGAAACAACCTGAAATTGTAAACTTTGAACTCTAGTTTACTTTTTTAACCGTGTTAACAAAACTATAGAAATATTAGTTTGTATTTATTTATTAATCGAAAACCTTTCAAGTTTTTTCATTTCACAGATTTTATTAGTGTAAATAACACTAACTACTCCTGAAGATTTGTAAAATTAAGAAAATTTTTCTTCATTTTTTTTTTTACATTTACATCAATCTCCTTTAAAGGAAACCAAAAATGTTTTTCAAATAATTAGGGAGTTTAATGTAATGTATAAGGGGATGTCAATGTGTTAGGTCAAAAGATATTTGTGTCTTAAGATGAATTAGATACTCTTAATTATTTTGATTAGATGCAAATAAATACAAATGTTAAAAGTTTCATCATCTTATGCAATATTAGACTTTCATGATCCCGAAAGCATTTAAAAGCATGTTTAAGTCATGATCTAACACAATGTTAAAGATAACATTTAAGACTTCATTTAATATGTTATGTCTCAAATTCGTTTTGCAGGAAATGTCTTACAAGATATTCTCCTAAGATCTATCGAATCCCATGAAGAATAAATGGAGTTGAGATTCTGAAAGTTATCAAATAACATCAGAAGACATGTTCTTCTGGGACAGACCTGTTTTGATTCAAAGGGTGGTTTTTTAGTGTGGTGCTAAACACGAAAGCCAACCAAAGTGGTTTTCTAGCATGAAGAAGGACATGCATTTAATGCAAGCTCCAATAGCCATAAACTTCAAACGCAAGCTCAAGGGAAGAAATCTATTCATTTGGAGACAACAAACACTTAAAGATAAAAACCTATAAATACTAAACGTTTGGAAGAAATGAATTATCAACCTATGCGCTAACATTAAAATTATTTTTATAAAAAAATCTCTGTATATTCTTGTAAAGTTTGTAAAGCTCTCAAAAACACTTTGATTACCTTGAGAGAAAAGACTAAGTGCTTAGATTTTATATTTGTTCGTAAAACGATTAAGAATTAGTCAATGAGTCAATCAAACTAAATTTTTTTATTTGTATAGAATCAACAGTAACTTGGTAGGACAAAGAATAATGAGTTATTGAAGCTTGATGAAAAGCTTTGTTTGTAGAGCTAGCACTGACAATGACAAATACTTGTAACTTAGTGAAGTTAGTAGAACTTAGTTGTTAACTAAAAATTGGATATAATCTCAATAATAAAGATAAATCAATATAAATATACGTGTCTTAAATCCCTTCTATCTTTTTTCTAGTGCTTTAACCTCATCTAGGTTTTGAATTTGATTTAGTTTGAAAATTTGTTTTGCAAAATCTGTCTATCGTATGGACATGCTTTTGCAAAAAGTTATTATTTATTTTATAACGTTATTTTTCAGACGGTAACTTTGCTTTCACGAAAAAAAATTTAAAAATTTCTAAAATCACAACTCAAATCCTATTTTTATAATATTTTGTTTTACACCGTGTATATTTTTAAACAATAACTAAGGGAGTTTGGTGAGAGAGCAGATAAAGACAAAGGGTATTTGATGCAATCCTCCCTAGAAAGGGACCAATTACCAGAGCCATGAGCAAGAGGCTCCAAGAGGATTGGGCTAGAGCTGTTGAAGAAGGCCTGAGGGTTCTCATGAACCTCAGGATAGATTTTTGAGCCCATGGGCCAAGGTTAGATTCACTTATCTTTGTACATATTAGATTAGGATTTCATTATTTTTTTGTCTTTGTATTTAGGGCTCCATAATTTAGGTAGGGTACCCTAGAAATATAGAATTTTTTAGCCCTTGCTTGTATTTTAGGACACCTAGACTAATTTTTGTATTAAGAGTAATTTTATAATTTCACATGCACTAAGTGCATATTTGATGTGTGTTGGGAAATAAATTTAATTGAATTGGTAGAAATTCAATCCAATTAAATTTTAGAGAGGGGGTGAGCATTTGCTTACTACACCCCATTGCCACATCATATAGTCACATTTTGTTTATGTCCTTGATGCTTTATATGTCTCATGACACCTAAGCAGACTTAGTGAAGAATTTTGGAATTGATCTTGGATTAGTGGACTGAATCATAACTGAACTTCACTTATCATAATTAGTGAAATTTTGACTCCAAAATTTGGCTTCACAAATTCAATTTCAAATTCAAGTGAAATTCAAATTCAAATTTTCCTCCAATTTTGTGTGATACTTAGGTTATAAATAAAGGTCATGTGTGTCCATTTTTTCAATTTTGATCATTTAAGAATTAAACTTTAAAATTCAGACTTCTTTAGAGACACTAAATTTCGTGCTCTTCTCTTCCTCCCCTTCACTCATCTTCTATATTCAAGCTCTTATCCATGACTTCCTATGATGGTGAGTTTCTTCTAGACTCATCTTCTACTTAAAGTGACATCTCCAGTTATCTTTCTCCCTCTCCATTCCACTACAATCAAACCTCAAGAAACAAAAAAATACACTGATAAAAAAGATCCAAGGCTTATAAGTTTCACATGAAGATATCAGTATTTGTGTAATTTTACAAAACTTAAGAGATCTTTGTGTAATCTTTTGAAACTTAATTTCCCCTTGTTATAAAACTGTTTTCAAAATGGTTTATGATTTTTTTACCTAAATACTCTTAATTATTTTATAATAAATTAATGTTATAAATAAATAAAATAAATTCATTGTCCATGTCCATGAAGATGACTATAACACAGAATAATTGAAAGTAATTAAGTAGACATGATGGGATAATGAACACCAATAATTTTAAGGATAATTTAAAAAATATATAAATTGCTAATAAATTTAATATTATTAAAAAAATTAACCAACATTTTTAATTGAGTGTGAATAGTTAAAAGGACATGTTTAAGCATCACAATGAGATCTTTAATCCGTGTTTTTTTAAGCAAAAATGCATGCTTAAGCATCACAATGAGACATTTAATCCCAACTAGGTTAAGCAAGTAAGAAAGAAATACATGGATCATAGGGGGGCAAAACCAAACCTAGAAGCAAAAACATGTAATGATAACAATGTAAACCTAAAAATCCAAGATCTTAATCCTTTGCTTCCAAAATCAATTTGGAAAGTTTGAACCCATAAAAAATAAGGCATAATCAGTCTCAGGAAGAAAAAATAAGAAAAAGCAAAGTCTCAAGAAATCAAATCAACCACACCAATAAATGTCAACATGAATTTCCACTCCGGTGCTCAGGGATGATGGAGCCTCCCATCTAATGCATGTGTCCGCCTTAAAAAAAACTTCCATTCATCGGTACGATTCAGGGCGTTTTGGCTTGCTTTGAACAACAGCCTCAATCTTCTCCATCACAACAGGAGTCAATAATGGAATGACATCGATTGCTTTCATGTTCTCTTGAATCTGAGCAACAGAAAACAGAAAAAATAAGATAATATTACGATGGCAAAATCATTCTCGCAAGTTATATATCAAATTAAGAATGGCATCAATTTCTTTTATGTTATGTTGAACGAGTTGAATCTAAGCAACATGAAACAGAAAAAAAATATAAAAATTTTGACAGCAAAGTCCATTCTTGCAGGCAAGTTATAATTTTGCATGTACAGGGATATGTAAGCTGCTACTATTTCATTGCCCAATCATATGTACAATATATTTTTTAATCCTCTTTATTACGAAAAAATAATGTCAAAAGGTTACATATACAATAAAGTATGCATATGGTTAGGAGGAGGACTTCTGTTTCTTTTCCCTATAGCATGCATTGATTTTCTGTTAACTGCTTTGCTCAATCAATGTAAATTATGCATCCTATACAGACTGGTTGTGTAAGTTTGTCCACATGTAAAGGTTAAATCACCATTCTGTTTCGGATTATTTGAAAGAAAAAGTTCCTTCTACAAACTATACTATACGTAAGAGTACAGAAGCTCCATATTACCACACCAAATGCATCATTTAGAAATTTTATCCTTATTTTCAGATTCAATTCAGTCCAGAACTCTTAACATCCTTATAATAAAAGTTCATACTTAGAATTCAAACTTAAATAGATGTCATTATAACTTCATATTTTATATAGTCATATTTCAATTTAAGCCATCCATAATATATTTCTCAATTCAACACAGTAGCATTTGAGAAGAGAAAATCCAAATAAGTAGTTCCTACATGCATTCTAATACAAGACATGTATGATGGGATAACTACTAGTGTGAGAAACCCAAGAAAGGACTTTCCTAAAGAGACAACATCACATCAATGTAGTTCTTACTTGTTTAATTTATCTTGGATATATTTACCAGGGACATATGATAAGGAGTTGGGTATTACGGAGATGCCCAAGTCCCATATCAAGTAGTATGGGATGCTCAATGTGTGAGAGTGATAGAAGGCAATATGTATAGTTGGAATCTCATTGAAAACTATCTAATTGAAAGCCTAGATCACTTTTCTATAACTAGCCAAAATGGCCATTCAACGCCAGTAAACCACTTCTGAAAGCTAACCTCAATATCCCAATAGATTAATTCGGCTTAAAATATGGAGGAATCTAAAAGAGAGGATATGAGCAATGCATGGTTTAGAGAGTAGAGGAAGATATACCAAAGCATAAGCAATGAAAGATTCAAATTCAAAGGAACAAACAACAAAGTTGTGTCAGTGTTGTTCACATGTTGGAAATGAGCAATGCATGGTGTAGTAAGACACAGACAAGCAATCAAAAGGACAACAATTAACAGAAATTTTAATCTACACCCCATACTATCATATATGTAAAAGGTCTCAACATTCAGCTTTAAAAGGTTAAAATAGTCAATTGAAAAATATAAGTTGATCTCATTTTCCCTCAAAGCCACAGAACAGACAATGTTACAATAGTTTGCAAAATGGACACATAATTCAATTATTGAATCTGTATTTATCCTTAAATAAATAAAACAGACCATGATATTTTGCTTAAACCAGGACTATTCTTGAAACTTGGTTCCCTAAATGCTAAAAAAAAAAAAAAAAAACTGCACTTGCTTCCAAGGAAGCAAAACAATCAGTTTTACAAGCACAGGTTGCAGTGAAAGTCATACATATGCAACAGTTTGTAGGGAAATGCAGAGTGAAATGCAGTTTAAACATCAAAAGCATAAGCAAACGAGAAACAGTACATTATAGTCCAACTTAACTATAATTCTTTAAGAGAAAGTGTTAAAAACATTAGCCTCTTAATCTGATTCTAGCTTCCTTCATTTGTAATGTAGAAATCTTCATATCACTAGGAAAACAGAACAATACCTCCCAACAAAGCACTTATAAAAACAAAGTGAAGAAACCTGATGTGGGCCACCGATTAGGATTACCATTTCTCTTTATTTAAATATTGAATTAGTTCGGTTTATTTTGTTTCTTCATATTTCCCTGTCTTTATAAGATCTGCATATCAGAATCCCTGATTCCAATTCCTCACTATTATTATTTTTTATTAAGATAATTGTTAGTTATGATTATACTAATTACTGCTCTCTTTATTTTTTATTTTACCAATTAGGACAGTTAAAAGTTGTTTATGTTAGACCTGTTTAGAATAAAAGGGTTTTAGTATGTAGAGTACCTAATTACCATTTACTCATATGCCTCTCTCTCTTTCTCCCTTATCTCTTTCTTCAAGGACAATTGTAAAATTACAATCATATCAATAAAGGATATCTATGTAAGCCTTTTTTAGAAGGCAGACTTAATAGGAACATCATCAATGATAAAGTATTTTCAGAAAAAAGGTTGTGTTAGTTTAGGAGGGGTTATGTCAAAGACGAGTCTACTTCTCCCTTTCACTATAGATCACAAGAAGGAGTCTTCTGTGCCTAAGCCCGTGACCCATCCTACGCAAAGGTCCATAACAAAAAGCCTCTCCACAATAACACCACACATAATCAAAAGAAGAAAAGACACTTATCCTTTCATCTCAGAAATCAAGGTGAACAAAAGTAAATAACAGACAAACAAAGACAACAGAATGACAGATAGGGCATAAAGAACAACAATCAGGATCAACAATCCTGGATCATAGCCATTGATACCAGAACAAAATAATCTTAAAAAACAGGTTAGTTTCTCACCACAATGCAATCAACATTTCATCAACAGATAAATAATCACTCTCCTTTACGGTAAATAAACCCAACAACAAAAAGAACTAACCTGAGACTCCTTTGTAGCACCACAGATAACCGAGGAAACATTAGGATTAGCAGCACACCACGCAATTGCAAGCTGAGACAACGGCACACCAAGCTCTTCCGCAATTGGCTTCAATCCATCAACCTTCTTAAGCACATCATCAACCAGCGACCTCGACGCCAGATTCTACAAAAAAAAAAAAAAATAACCACACATAAATAACAAAAGCACCAGAATAATAAATAAATAAAATCCTGTTCTACTCCCTGAGATTGTAAGCATCAATCACTTTAGTCCTTAACTTTACAAAATCATTAAGAGTCTCAAAAAGACTAAAACAAATACTAAATAGCATTACATAAAATGAGGATTAAAATAAAGATTTCCTAAAGCGGAAAAGTACTTTGTAATTTTCCAAAGCGAATCTGCTATCTGGTGGTATAACTCCTTTCTTATATTTCCCAGTGAGCACTCCAGAGGCAAGAGGACTCCATGTAGTGAGGCCTGTGCCATAGTTGGTGTACAGAGGAAGAAACTCCGACTCAACCTGCAACATGATCAAGTCAAATCAAAAGCCCAATTAGGTGAAAACATCAAAACCAAATAAAAGAAGAGACATTAAATGCACAAAACATAAATGCAGTTCTTCAAAAGTGTATTTTTCGTTTTATTCTCTTGTCAGAATTACTAAAGGCTCACGCAGATTCTTGAAGTGAAAATCCAATCCTGATTAGAGAACAGTACCAAAAGCTCTTAAAGAACAGCATCTAAGATTTGTCCAATTAAAAGACCAAAACCAAAACCAAATAACAGAAATGCTTGCATACAGTCTCGAATACACTCTTTCGAACACAATTATATCAATAACTAAGTGTGTTAGAGTGTGTCACTAGCACTCCTGGCAGAACAAATACCTTGTGCCTAGACGAGTTTATGATAAAAAATGTTCTATCAACAATCTTTTTTTTTATGATCCTATTAGTACGAAGTAGTGCCCGCCAGATGCATTGGCTAATATTCCTCAAGGACAGTGAGCGCACATAATGTGAGTATTGCCTTCCAACAACATGGTTTATTCCATATCTAAGGCCAGGATTCTGAACCCTGGACCACTTGGTTAACCATTGTTGGTCCTATCAACAGAGTCTCTAACACACTATTTCAAACATTTTCATACAAACATATTCATGCCAATAATAAAATGTGTTAGAAAACATGTTACTAGCATTTCTCGCTGTTACCAAGGGATCTTGCTAAGTAGTTGTTGGTTGGTTGAGCAAGTGTGTGAGTGTTGTAAACCCCTGATCCCATGTTGGATTCCTACAGATATAAAAAATAAAAAAAAAAAACATTTCTCGCTGCAGAGCAAATATACCTTGTGCCTGGACAAGAGGTTATACTCAGGCTGTTCAACAATAGGCCCAACAAGGTCCAATCTCTGAGCCACAGCCCACGCCTCGGTGATCTGCTGAGCCGACCACTCGCTAGTGCCCCAGTAGAAGGCCCAGCCCCTATCAATAACATGGTTCATGGCCCTCACGGTTTCCTCTATGGGAGTAGAGGAATCCGGGCGGTGACAGTAGAGAACATCCACGTATTCCATGTCGAGGCGTTTCAAGGAGGCCTTGGTTCCCTCAACGACGTGCTTGCGGGAGAGCCCCTTGTCGTTGGGCCCCTGTCCACCCCAAAATATCTTGGTGGAAACGACAATGTCGGAGCGCTTCCAGCCCAGCTCCCGGATGGCCTGGCCCATGATTTCCTCGGCGCGGCCGTTGGCGTAGACCTCGGCGTTGTCGAAGAAGTTCACGCCGTGGTCGCGGCAGCACTGGAGGAGGGCCTTGGCCTCCTTCACGTCTAGCTGGTTACCGAAGCTCACCCACGCCCCGTAGGAGAGCTGGCTCACCTTCAGTCCCGATCGGCCCAGGTTCTTGTACTGCATTTTCTTTGTTAAACTGGATTTGGATCTGGATCCGATGCCAGGGAAGAAGAAGAAGGAGGAGGAGGAGGAGGTACTAGAGAGAGAGAGAGAGTGTGTGTGTGAGTCAGTTGGAGAAAGTTGATAAAGGAAAGAGAGAAATAAAGGGTGTGTGTGAGTGACAGAAGATGGATCGGTGATAGGTGGAATTTTGTATACGTGTAAACTGATTGAGATGGGACTTGGAACAAGCGAAGAGCACGTGGCATTCATTTAATTAATACACGTATGTATATATGCAATGACATCGATCAAGATTAAGATTCTTTAAACATAATTGATAGTATTTTTTTTTTAAGGTATAGTTACATTTTTTAAGATTCTTTGTTTTTCTATTTTTCTTGTTGTTGCTATTGTTTTTCTATTTTTATTTTAAGGTATAGTTACATTTGTGTCAAATGCCATTCAATATTTGAATTTATGTTTTTTCGATTTTGTTTGGACTGTTAATTTTATTTAGATTAAACATTTTCTTTTAGTTCTTTTGTAATTTTCTCGTTGTAAGAGACTTTTTTATTTTTGTAAAGTACAGCTACATTTGTGTCAAATACTACTGAATATTTGAATTTTCATTTTTGTGATTTTTTCTATGGATTGTTGATTCATTTTGATTAAACAATTTTCTTTTAGTTCTTTTGTAATTTTTTTGTTGTAGGAGTTCTTTTTAAAAAAAAATTAGGTATTGTTACATTTGTGTCGAATGACATTGAATATGTACAGTTTCTGGAATATTATTTTTTTGGTGGATTGTTAATTTTTTTTTTCAGATTACACCATTTTCTTTTAGTTCTTTTGTAGTTTTCTGGCTGTAGGAGTTTTGCTTTTTAGTTACATTTGTGTAAATGTTATTGAATATTTTGAATTTATATTTTTCTGGAATATTAGTTTTTTTTTATTGTTAATTTTATTGATTAATATTAGGTTGCTAATGTGAAGAAGAATATAGAGATAGCGTAAGGTGTTGGTGTTTTGGTACTACGCAGCAAATTTTATTCATCAGGAGAAGGTGATTAAGGATGCCACAATCTTGTAGGAAAATAAAGTTGTTGAGGATAATTTTGTAAATATCATATTAAGCAAGGTGATGCAATGTTTTGTTTTGGTGATTGGATTGTTTTCATTCTCTTAATTTTCTAAGAATGAAGGGAGAACTATAGATATAAACCATGAAATTGTATTTAAATGGTCTAGATTGAAAGAAAAAAAAATATTGAGATTCATATTTGTTAATGATTGTATTTGATAAAGTAGATATCTTTAACTCTTTTAAGCATAAATGTAGTAAACTAATTATTGTTATTTAGAAAGAATAATATTTTTTTAAATTTAAGATTTCATATTATTCTATTATTATTTTTTAATTAAATCAGTATTACTTAAATATTGTCGTTTCTTTTGTTTTTAAAATCTCAAACTATCCGGCTGCTTCTTTTAATTTTATTTTTATTCTAAAAAACTTGAAATATGTTTTTTTTTAAATATAAGAATTATTTTTCCAACAATAAATAAATATACAATAATACTTGTGTTTTCCGTTTTTAATTTATCTACAATATATCACAATACAAATACGGACACGGGCATTTTCGCGCATGTGAATCCGTTAGCAATAATAATGTAGATGAATATAAATTTTATTTTTTATCAGCAACAATAATATATTAATATCCGCACCTGAGGTGCTAAGTGTACAAAAGGATTAGTCCATGCACACCACCTCTAACTTGTTTACAATCCCCCACCCTGTGGGTGTCCAATAATATATAAATTTAGTGTTGTAGCATACAATGATATATCATACAAGGAAACAAAATACTTTGAAACTAAGTGAATATAAATTGTTTTCAGTCAAACTAAAAAAGATTTTTGAACACCCAAAAATTTATTTAACACCTAATAAAGTGTGTATAAAAAAGAAAAAAAGAAAAATATAATTAATAAGTGATAGAGGGGTTAGAAAAGTGAAAGGTCTAAAATTTATTTCTCTTACTCAAAATTTCTGCAAACATGGACATTAAGGGGCTGTTTGGTTTGACTATTTTTATTTTTATTTTCACTGAAAATAGAAAATTGTGATAAAAATGTGTTTGGTTGAATTTTTGAAAACATTTTCAGTGAAAATGAAAACAATAAAATTTCGTTTTCAGTTGAGAACAGGAACCTTGTTTTGGGTAAAATGAAAATGCGATTGCAAGCAATCTAATTTTAAGCAAATCTAAAAATATAAAAAAGATAATAAGTTAATATATCATAAATTTTCAGTGTTTTTATTTCTAGAAAACAGAAAACAAGAAGTCAAACCAAACATGTTTTCAGAATTCTAATCTTTTGAAAATGAAAATAGTTTTCAGAAAATGAAAATGCAAACCAAACACACCCTAATTCTTTCAAATCCTCCACATCAGATTTCTCGACCCTCCTACTAGAAACAAATTGTTGAGTTGATTGATCTTGAACGAAAAACATTCCAAGCATAATGTGCTCATAAGCATTCTTTCCAAACAAATCATGCAACCTCCTAATGAGCTTTCCATATGTTGGAAGCAAGATGTCTTCTACGGATTTTATTATTTGTTCCCTAACTCCTCATAAAAAACAACCCACGTTGACTAATCATTGCACATATCAGTGTTCTTTGAAAGAACAAAGCTAGTCTTTCATTAAATCAGCCACAACATTACTTGGCTCTGAGTCTAACTCATAGATGTCCAGCTTCAAAAAGTTTAGAATCTTATCCCATGAGCTTTTCAGATAGAGTTGATGGTTTTTTTTTTCGATCTTTCTTTTGTTTTCTTTGAGCCAATCATAGCCAATAAAAAGTTTCAACCCGTGAAGTTCTGCCTCTTATTCTATAAAGCTCTTATTTCTCATGATGAAAACATAACCCAAAGATGGGATTGATCCTCATCAAAATCTTGAGTTGAATCAACTTGAGAAACATTAGGCCTAGTTTCTTGCGAATGAGAAGCAATTTCAATGACTACATCATCTTGGCCTTGGAGCCTACAAGACCCATTTCTTGGTAGAGGAACCAAAGTAGAATGGAGATTCAAGAGGAAATAGATGAAACTCCCTCCAACAATGATTAACCATAACTTTATCATCATGAGTTGTATTATTAGAAGACTGTTGTCATACCCTAATTTTGTCCGGGGACCTTTGCTTGGTGGCATGCAACTTTTGTTTGGTCCTTGTGAGGTGCTTGGCACCCATCATTAGGCAATTTGTGAAGTTCCGAGACATGCCGAAAATCAAAAGAAGGTATTGATGCACAATCCGTAAGGTTCCGTGACACATCGGAAATCAAAAGGAAGCATCGTTGCACAATTAGTGAGGTTCTGTAACATTCCGTAAGTCAAAAAAGGGGATGATTATGTAATCCGCAAGGTTCCGTAACATTACGGAAAGAAAACAAGTATCGTTGCGAAATCCGTAAATTTCCGTAACTTTACGAAAAAAGAATCACCAAAAAAGGGGCAAGGGGGTGTATTTAGTAAAAATGGGGGTGCAAATAGCAATCAGGCCCACTTGGGCCCTCCAAAAGATTCCTCCAGAAGGCTGTTGCTTCTGGAGGAAGCAACCTTGCTCGCCTGGGCGAGCTGGGTGGCAAGCTTCTCCCCCAATTTTCTATAAATAGGGGGAGAAGTGAAGTAGAAAAGGGTTCAGCCCCTTAGGCACTTCTCTCTCTTTCGAATTTGCTTAGGAAAATTGTTTTCGTGAAGAAAATCCAAGCCGAGGCGCTTCCGTAACGTTTCCATGAGTGATTTCGCGAAGGTTTTCGACCGTTCTTCGACGTTCTTCATCGTTCTTCAGTCTTCAACGGGTAAGTACCTCAAACCAAGCTTTTCAATTCATTCTATGTACCCGTGGTGGTCCACATTTGGTTTCATGTATTTTTATTCTCGTTTTCATTTACTTTTTATACTCCCTTTTGACGTGTTTAAGCCATTTATTTAAGTCATTTCTCGCTTAACCTAAAAATAAAATAAATTTCCACCGATCGTTTGAATTGTACCATCCGTTAACTTTGGTTGAAATGAATTCCGACCGATCGATCGTGCCGCAACCACGTTGGAAATTAAAAAAAAAAAGAGGTAAATAATAATATAATAATAAAAAATACCTTTTAGTAAAATAAAGCGAAAAATCAATCGGACGTTTTCTCTTTGGGATTTCTCATTCTTAATTGAATTGACTAAATAACTAAAGTGAAACTAAGGCTAAAATCGACTCGCCTAGTCAAGCTCGTCCACAAAAATAGGATTTTGAAAGTTTATCATTTTTGTTTCTTACTAAGTAAAATAGATCATTTTCAAGGTCCAACGCCTTAAAATGATCACCTTTTAAGTAAAAAAGAATCACTTGATTCACACATAAGCAAGAACTACGTAGGTCTGATTTCCCCATCATAATTGAGGAATACGTAGGAGCAAAGGGGAACACCCTTGTCATCCACACAAAAAAAAGAAAAAAATATAAAGGGTATAAAGACATAAAAGGGAACATAAAAAATCAAAGTCATGTTTGCACATTCAATTAAAGGCTGTTGTCCTTTGAGACAAACGTGAGAGGTGCTAATACCTTCCTCAAGCGTAAATTGAACTCCCGAACTGAGAATTTTCATTTTTGACCGGTTTTCCTTCGGTTTTTCCGACGTTTTCCTCAAATAAACGTTGGTGGCGACTCCGCGCGTATTCCTTTCGTGGAACACGCATCCCGCGAGTCACGCGTCGCCCGCCCGCAAAAGGGCACTTTGCGACAGTTGGCGACTCCACTGGGGACATTTTTAGAGAGTTAGGCCATTTAATCTTGTGCAATGTTTTATCATGACTTTCTCCTTTGATTGGTTTCCCTTTATTTGTCTTATGTTCTTGTGTATATAAACTCTTTGTTGCTTTTAGTGCATTTTTTAAATGTATGCATGAGGTGAATATTTATTCATTTGATGCACACAAACACCAAACACTATTTGCACACACTGTGAATTGAAAAAGGGCCCTATACCCGGGTTCATGGGAACATAAGGAGTGGAGGTGAATCTGTGATCATGCTAAGTCTCTGACTTGCTTGATTACAGTGAACCCTCATCTAGAGTTTTTCTCTTTGAAAACATATTGTTGCTAGTAGTCCCTACTGCTGTTGTATGTTCTTCGAAGGGGATGATACCTCTAGAAACCATCAAGAGAGATATGACTACTTTGGGGGTTATCACTAAAAGCCTAGTTAGCTCTTTCCCTTATAGGTCCCTTAAATAGGGGCACGGAGCAAACACGCTGCGTGCCATTTTTTCACTGCCATGCATAAAGTATCATATACCCTTTTGCTTATATTCAGTAAGTATTGTCATACTGTGTACATTTCCGTATTGCACCTTTTGCATATGCATCGCACACGGGTTCTGTCTTGATCCCCTCTATAGACAAATCAACCGAGGGTCCGGGTCACCGTCTTAAATACATGCGTTGGGGTACTTTGCTACCCCTAGACGTTGTGTCTAAGAAGGGGACAGTTCCCCGGGCTCTCGCATTCCTAAAATACATCTGTGTCATATGCATTCCTTCATGCATTCATCCATTCCACCCATGAGATGTCGGAGTTTTGATTTGCACCAGCTTTTTGTCTCACTTTAGTAAGCATGGGGACAAATCAAACCAGCAAGAGGTTTTACCAAGTCAAGGTTAAAGGCCTAGATACCACCAGCATCAAGGAATTAGGGCGGTTGATGGAACCTCTCCAAATGCAAGCCTTCCGCAAGACTTACGAAAAGATCTTAGATTTGACCATAGCAGAGGTATCCATAGAGGCCAATGCGTCACTCACCCAATACTACGACCAACCTTTGAGATGCTTCACGTTCGGAGACTTCCAATTGGTACCAACCATTGAAGAATTTGAGGAGATTCTAGGATGTCCTCTCGGGGGAAGAAAACCATATCTTTTCTCCGGGTGTCTCCCCTCTTTGAGCAGAATTGCAACTGTGGTCAAGGATTCAGCAAGAGGTTTAGACCACGTAAAACAGACTCGAAACGGCATAGCGGGCCTACCACGGAAGTACCTAGAAGACAAGGCGAGGGATATGGCAAGTCAAGGAGATTGGGTCCCGTTTATGGATGTGTTAGCATTGCTAATTTTTGGGGTCGTCCTCTTTCCAAACGTAGATGGTTTGGTGGACCTAGCAGCAATCGACGCTTTCCTTGCATACCACCATAGAAAGGAGAGTCCGGTGGTAGCTGTCTTGGCAGATTTATTTGACATATTTGACCGAAGGTGCGAGAAGAGTAGCGCACAGATCATCTGTTGCTTGCCCGCTCTCTGTGTTTGGTTGGTTTCGCACCTGTTCCAGCAAGACGCTAGGCATCCATGTCCGCTCCAAAGCCATCGCTCGTGTGCTGAAAAGAGAAGAATAGATTGGGACCAACTTTTGGCTGGTGTAGGAGGTAGAACAATCAATTGGTTCCCCCGATGGAAGGAAGGAAAAGAGGGAGTCCTTTTCTCATGTAAAGGGTACCCAAACATTCCGCTAATAGGAACGAGGGGTTGTATTAACTACAATCCCGCGCTCGCTATAAGACAACTAGGGTACCCCATGAGGGGAGCACCGATGGAAGAAAGTATGTCTCCTTTCCTTGTAAGGGATTTCGGCGCGCAAAATTTCAAGGCTATACAAAGAATCCATAAGGCATGGGAAACCCCGTTAAGGAAAGATCAAGAACTTAGGGGCATTCGTAATGGCATCATTGGTGGTTATCATGAATGGCTGAAAGTTCATATACGAGGTTTAGATTGGCTCGCCAAGTTAAAAGTCGTCATCGAAGACAGTTTCGAAGCACCGGAAGAAGACGAAGAAGTCCAAGCTCTCAAAAACGAGTTAGGAAAGGCGAAACTTGCCAAGGAGAAGTTCAAGTTAGCCGCTACACACATCCGGAAGGAATGTGCCGGATTACGGGAAGAGAATGCAACTACCGCAAAAGCCCTTGAACAAGAGACCAAGAGGGCTCGCAAGGAAGAGTATGGCCGTAACAAATTTCGCGGAGCTCTGTGGGGTAGCAACAGTGAACTCAAGCTGCGAAGGGAAGAGAGGGACCAGTCGCGAGCACATAGCATGGTCTTGAAAGAGGAGTTAGTTGCCTGTTCGAGGTCCAAAAAGAGCTTGTCTCAGCGTTTATGCGAGACGGAGACCAACATGCTAGCTATCATCGCCAAGTACCAAGAAGAGTTAAGTCTAGCCACGGCCCACGAGCATAGGGTCGCGGACGAGTATGCCCAAGTATACGCGGAAAAAGAGGCTAGAGGAAGGGTGATCGACTCTTTACACCAAGAGGCAACCATGTGGATGGATCGGTTTGCTCTTACCTTGAACGGGAGTCAAGAACTTCCCCGATTGTTAGCCAAGGCCAAGGCAATGGCGGACGCTTACTCCGCCCCCGAAGAAATTCATGGGCTTCTCGGCTATTGTCAGCATATGATAGACTTAATAGCCCATATAATTAGAAACCGCTAGGAAACTTGTATGGTCTCTCAGATCTTGACTAGATACGACTTTTTGAAATAAAATGAGTTGGTCCCATGTTTCTACTCCAAAAAGCTTGTGCGAATCAAATCACTCCTGCATTTTATCTCTAGCATGCATTTTTTCTTTCTTTACCCACTCCTCACGTTTGGTTTTTTAGGGAAAAACACCATAACTAAACGCGCCACAAGGCATCCCTATCGCACTAGATCCAAATCTAGAACGATGGGTGATCAAGAGGAGACACAGGAACAGATAAAAGCCGACATGTCGGCTCTGAAAGAATAGATGGCTTCCATGATGGAGGCCATGTTAGGAATGAGGCAGCTCATGGAGAAAAACGTGGCCACCGCTGCCGCTGTTAGTTCGGCTGCCGAAGCAGACCCAACTCTCTTGGCTACCGCGCGCCATCCACCCTCAAACATAGTAGGGTGGGGAAGGAACACGCTGGGGCATGACGGCAACCCTCACCTGGGATACAACCGAGCGGCTTACCCTTATGGATTGCCGCCCAACTACTCACCACCTGTCCTGCAAGACGATGCGGGCCATATTGCTTCTCCCGTCCTTGAAAGAGAGCCTCCCCAACAGCCCGACGAGGTCCACGAAGACCCTCAAGACTATGCTCGCAGGGATGTCGAGTTCTATCCCCCAATCCCCGAAGGGCCGGCACCCAGCACGTTGCCTCAGCCCAACACCACAGCACAACCAATAGTTTTGTCCATGGAAGGACCGCCCCCGGCAACTGAGGAAAGAAGGAAGCTCGATCTCCTCGAGGAGAGATTGAGGGCCGTAGAAGGATTTGGCGACTATCCGTTCGCAGATATGACGGATCTCTGCTTAGTACCCGATGTTGTTATCCCCCCGAAGTTCAAAGTACCGGACTTCGACAAATATAAAGGGACGACTTGTCCCAAGAACCATCTCAAGATGTACTACCGCAAGATGAGCGCACACTCTAAGGATGAGAAGCTATTAATACACTTTTTTCAAGATAGCTTGGCCGGAGCCGCGGTAGTTTGGTACACTAATTTGGAAGCTTCCTGTATCCGTACTTGGAAGGATCTGATTACTGCCTTCCTAAGGCAATATCAGTATAATTCCGATATGGCTCCCGATCGCACTCAGCTGCAGAATATGTTCAAGAAAGAGGGCGAAACCTTTAAAGAATACGCACAGCGGTGGAGAGACCTGGCAGCACAAGTGGCTTCTCCCATGGTCGAGAGAGAGATGATCACTATGATGGTAGACACGTTGCCAGTGTTCTACTATGAGAAGCTAGTAGGTTACATGCCATCCAGCTTCGCGGACCTAGTGTTCGCCGGGGAAAGAATCGAGGTAGGATTGAAAAGAGGAAAGTTCGATTACGTTTCCTCCACGAGTGCGAATGCCAAAAGAATCGGGACAACGGGGGCAAAAAGGAAGGAAGGAGATACCCATGATGTCTCTTCAACGCCCGCATGGGTCAAACCCCCGCAGACACCTCATGGTAGCCATCAGTACGCGCAACATCACCCAAGCTTCTCGACTCACACCGGGAACGCCTCTAGTTCAACACCTGTGCAGCCTAAGGCACCCACCCAGAGGGAAGCTCCCCAAGTTCCAACTCCAAACACAACTCGCTCGGCCGGCAATTCAAACACAATGAGGAACTTCCCTCCGAGGCCATTTCAAGAATTCACCCCACTCCCAATGACGTATGAAGACCTCTTGCCGTCCCTCATCGCCAACCAATTGGTCGTGGTAACTCCCGGAAAGGTCTTCCAACCCCCTTTCCCAAAGTGGTATGACCCTAACGCGACTTGCAAGTACCATGGGGGCGCCCCGGGGCATTCCATTGAAAAATGCTTAGCCTTTAAACACAAGGTCCAACATTTGATAGATGCTGGATGGCTGACTTTCCAAGAGGATCGGCCCAATGTGAAAACCAACCCGCTCGCCAATCATGGAGGGGGAGCAGTTAATGTCGTTGAGTCCGATAGGCCGCGTAGGTCTAAACCTTTAAGGGATGTGGCAACCCCTAGGAGGTTTATTTTTGAGGCCCTACAAAAGGGAGGTGTGATTCCCCATAGTGGGCGTAAGGAGGATTCCTGTTTGCTGCATTCCGGTGAGCTGCATGACATGGAAACGTGTTTAGGAGTAGAGGAATTATTACAGTGGATGATAGATCAAGGTCGACTAGAAGTTGGCAGTGAAGGAAGAGAGGAGCAGCACATATGCATGCAATCCACAGATGGGAGCACTGTTGCGAAGCCCAAACCCTTGGTGATATACTTCACCAAGGGCACAGCTTCACAAAAGCCCAGACACCCCTTGGCAGCTAAACCTGTTCCTTTCCCGTACCAAAATAGCCACGCAGTCCCATGGAGATATACACCTCCGAGGGGGAAGGAAGAAGAAGCCACCGACGTCAGCTCGTTGTCGGCTAAGGTAACAAATATCACGGGACTGAGTGGTGTGACCCGTAGCGGTCGTGTGTTCGCACCCGCGGACCTACCAGTCCAACCCGCGAACGTCAAGGGGAAAGAAAAAGTGGTGGAGGAACAAGATGACGAAGCACCCCTCACTTCGAATAAAGATATTCCGGCGAAAGGTCTTCCGGAGAAAAAGGATGGTAAAAAGGAGGTGTCACTAGAGGAAGCCAGTGAGTTCCTCTGTATAATTCAGCAGAGCGAATTCAAGGTTATCGAACAGCTCAACAAAACCCCGGCCAGGGTCTCGCTGTTGGAGTTACTCATGAGCTCCGAGCCTCATCGGGCTCTGCTAGTGAAGGTTTTGAACGAGGCCCATGTGGCCCAAGACATCTCGGTAGAAGGTTTCAGAGGGCTGGTCAATAATATCACTGCCAACAACTATCTCGCCTTTGCTGAAGAAGAAATCCCCGCCGAGGGGAGAGGGCATAACAAAGCTTTGCACGTATCAGTCAAGTGTATGGACCATATCGTAGCCAAGGTGCTCATCGATAATGGTTCCAATTTAAACGTGATGCCTAAGAGCACTTTGGAGAAATTACCATTCAATGCCTCCCACCTAAAGCCGAGTTCAATGGTGGTTCGTGCCTTCGACGGCACCCGCCGAGAGGTTAGGGGAGAGATCGATCTCCCAGTACAGATAGGCCCTCACACATGCCAAGTTACCTTCCAAATAATGGACATTAACCCCCCCTACAGTTGTCTGTTGGGGTGTCCGTGGATCCACTCAGTGGGAGTTGTTCCCTCTACACTTCACCAAAAGTTGAAATTCATAGTGGAAGGGCATCTGGTCATCGTATCAGGCGAGGAAGACATCTTGGTGAGTTGCCCATCCTCTATGCCTTATGTGGAGGCCGCAGAGGAGTCATTAGAAACCGCTTTCCAGTCTTTCGAGGTGGTAAGCATTTCCTCCGTTGATTCCTTCTCTGGGCAAGCTTGCCTGCCCGATGCAGCAGTAATGATGGCCCGAGTTATGTTGGGGAACGGTTACGAACCCGGAATGGGTTTAGGCAAAGACAACGGCGGCATAACTAGCCTGATAAATGCCAAAGGAAATCGTGGGAAGTATGGGTTAGGCTATAAGCCCACTCAGGCAGATATAAAGAGAAGCATCGCGGGAAGGAAGAACGGTAGTCAAAGCTCGCGGTTGAGACAAGAAGGTGAAGGAAGCCCACCCTGCCACATAAGCAGGAGCTTTATAAGCGCGGGTCTGGGGGACGAAGGTCAAGTGGTCGCAATATACGAAGATGGTGTTCTGAGTACATTGGATTTGGTACGACCATGCCCTCCTGATTTCCAGCTGGGAAATTGGCGAGTGGAAGAACGCCCCGGCATTTACGCGACGAGCATAATGTAAACCTTTACGGTTTTAAAAGCTCTATAGTTGGGCCTAGGCTTTAGAGTTTTTCTTTTGTTAAGGCTTTGTGTCTTTTGTTTTTGAATTTATAATACAAGGATCTTTCTTCATCTGTTCCTACGTCTCTACCCATTCTCATCCATTTGCATGTTTACTTCTTTATTTTAAACGGCAGATCCGATGACGAGTCCCTCGAAGGTACTAATACCTGGGACCCGCCTATCAACTTCGAGCAAGAAGCGAATCAAACGGAAGATGAAGGGAACGAGGATGTGAGAATTCCCCCAAAATTAGAAAGGATAGTCGCCCATGAGGACCAAGAAATGGGGTCTCATCAAGAAGAAACAGAACTAGTAGACTTGGGAATTGGCAGTGGAAAAAGAGAAGTAAAGATAGGCACAGGTATTACCGCACCTATCCGTGAAGAATTAATAACCCTGCTAAGAGACTACCAAGACATCTTTGCTTGGTCGTACCAAGATATGCCCGGTTTGAGTTCTAACATTGTACAGCATCGATTACCTCTAAATCCCGAGTGTTCCCCGGTAAAGCAGAAACTGAGAAGGATGAAACCCGAAACATCTTTGAAGATAAAAGAAGAAGTAAAGAAGCAATTTGACGCTGGTTTCCTGGCCGTCGCTCGGTACCCAGAATGGGTCGCCAACATTGTACCGGTCCCTAAGAAGGATGGGAAAGTACAAATGTGTGTGGATTATCGGGACCTGAATCGGGCCAGTCCCAAGGACAGTTTTCCTTTACCACACATCGACATCCTCGTAGATAATGTTAGTGCCTAGCTTTACTAAGCTTTAAAAGATTGGCTAAGATTTTGTTAAAACATAAGCACTTAGACAATGAAGGAAAGCTGGAGTTGCTGCACATGATGTCCAACGTTATGTCAAAGAATAAGATCGGGCTGCACAATTCACAAGGCAAGATAAAGTGTCAAATGAAGAATTGAAGCTGCAGGATTCACGATGTCGGATACAATGTCCAGGACATCCTGCCTGAAAATACTGGAATTGCTAAAAGCATTGAAGCTGCAGGATCCACGATGTCGGATACAATGTCCAGGACATCCTGCCCGAAAATACTGGAGTTGCTAAAAGCATTGAAGTTGCAGGATCCACGATGTCGGATACGATGTCCAGGACATCTTGCCCGAAAATACTGGACATATAAATCTGTTATATCTTTAACAGATTATTGTGCAGTTAGCAAGAGATTAGATGATCTATCTTTAGGAACGAATTAAAAGATAATTAAAGTTCGAATTACAAACTAGAAGAGTTCGTTCAGGGATTAAAGATTAAAGATAAAAACTAAAAGATCAAACGTTATCTTTTAGTTCTTTAAGTGCAGATTTTCAGGAAGAATGATAGATCTCATCCAGCACAAGCTGTTGTAGCCCAGACACACACACTGCTATAAATACATGGAGGCTGCACGAGTTTTGTACCAAGTCCGGGATTGAAGAGTTATTTTGTGAGTTTTGGGACTTGAGTGTTTTGTGAGCCACCTTGATGGTACCCTAACATCAAGTGTTGGACCTGAGTGTGTAGAGTTGATCTCTTGTGTGTAGAGTTGATCTCTTGTGTGTAGAGTTGATCTCTAGTGTGTAGAGTTGATCTCTTTTGTTCAGAGAGCAATCTCTGGTGTGTTTTTGATTTGATTGTAAACACGGGAGTGTGATTGAGAGGGAGTGAGAGGGGTTCTCATATCTAAGAGTGGCTCTTAGGTAGAGGTCGCACGGGTAGTGGTTAGGTGAGAAGGTTGTAAACAGTGGCTGTTAGACCTTGAACTAACACTATTTTAGTGGATTTCCTCCCTGGCTTGGTAGCCCCCAGATGTAGGTGAGGTTGCACCGAACTGGGTTAACAATTCTCTTGTGTTATTTACTTGTTTAATCTGTTCATACTCCCAAATATAATCTGCATGTTCTGAAGCGTGATGTCGTGACATCCGGTACGACATCTGTCATCGGTATCAGAATTTCAATTGGTATCAGAGCAGGCACTCGAAATCACTGAGTGAGATCTAGGGAGATAAATTCTGATGAACATGGAGAAAGAAGGAGGACCAGTGAACAGACCACCAATCCTGGATGGAACCAACTATGAATACTGGAAAGCAAGGATGGTGGCCTTCCTCAAATCACTGGATAGCAGAACCTGGAAAGCTGTCATCAAAGGCTGGGAACATCCCAAGATGCTGGACACAGAAGGAAAGCCCACTAATGAATTGAAGCCAGAAGAAGACTGGACAAAAGAAGAAGACGAATTGGCACTTGGAAACTCCAAAGCCTTGAATGCTCTATTCAATGGAGTTGACAAGAATATCTTCAGACTGATCAACACTTGCACTGTGGCCAAGGATGCATGGGAGATTCTGAAAACCACTCATGAAGGAACCTCCAAAGTGAAGATGTCCAGATTGCAACTATTGGCTACAAAATTCGAAAATCTGAAGATGAAGGAGGAAGAGTGTATTCATGACTTCCACATGAACATTCTTGAAATTGCCAATGCTTGCACCGCCTTGGGAGAAAGGATGACAGATGAAAAGCTGGTGAGAAAGATCCTCAGGTCTTTGCCTAAGAGATTTGACATGAAAGTCACTGCAATAGAGGAGGCCCAAGACATTTGCAACATGAGAGTAGATGAACTCATTGGTTCCCTTCAAACCTTTGAGTTAGGACTCTCGGATAGGACTGAAAAGAAGAGCAAGAACCTGGCGTTCGTGTCCAATGATGAAGGAGAAGAAGATGAGTATGACCTGGATACTGATGAAGGTCTGACTAACGCAGTTGTGCTTCTTGGAAAGCAGTTCAACAAAGTGCTGAACAGAATGGACAGGAGGCAGAAACCACATGTCCGGAACATCCCTTTCGACATCAGGAAAGGCAGTAAATACCAGAAAAAGTCAGACGAAAAGCCCAGTCACAGCAAAGGAATTCAATGCCATGGGTGTGAAGGCTATGGACACATCATAGCTGAATGTCCCACTCATCTCAAGAAGCAGAGGAAAGGACTTTCTGTATGTCGGTCTGATGATACAGAGAGTGAACAAGAAAGTGATTCTGACAGAGATGTGAATGCACTCACTGGGAGATTTGAAACTGCTGAAGATTCATGTGATACAGATAGTGAAATCACTTTTGATGAGCTTGCTATATCCTATAGAGAACTATGCATCAAAAGTGAGAAGATCCTTCAGCAAGAAGCACAACTGAAGAAGGTCATTGCAAACCTGGAGGCTGAAAAGGAGGCACATGAAGAGGAGATCTCTGAGCTTAAAGGAGAAGTTGGTTTTCTGAACTCTAAACTGGAAAACATGACAAAATCAATAAAGATGCTGAATAAAGGTTCAGATACGCTTGATGAGGTGCTACAGCTTGGAAAGAATGTTGGAAACTAGAGAGGACTTGGATTTAATCCTAAGTCTGCTGGCAGAACTACCATGACAGAATTTGTTCCTGCCAAAAACAGCACTGGAGCCACGATGTCACAACATCGGTCTCGACATCATGGAACGCAGCAGAAAAAGAGTAAAAGAAGTAAAAGAAAGAAGTGGAGGTGTCACTACTGTGGCAAGTATGGTCACATAAAGCCCTTTTGCTATCATCTACATGGTCATCCACATCATGGAACTCAAAGTAGCAGCAGCAGACAGAAGATGATGTGGGTTCCAAAACACAAGACTGTTAGTCTTGTTGTTCATACTTCACTTAGAGCATCAGCTAAGGAAGATTGGTACCTAGATAGCGGCTGTTCCAGACACATGACAGGAGTCAAAGAATTCCTGGTGAACATTGAACCTTGCTCCACTAGCTATGTGACATTTGGAGATGGCTCTAAAGGAAAGATCACTGGAATGGGAAAGCTAGTCCATGATGGACTTCCTAGTCTGGACAAAGTACTGCTGGTGAAGGGACTGACTGCAAACTTGATCAGCATCAGTCAGCTGTGTGATGAAGGATTCAATGTAAACTTCACAAAGTCAGAATGCTTGGTGACAAATGAGAAGAGTGAAGTTCTAATGAAGGGCAGCAGATCAAAGGACAACTGTTACCTATGGACACCTCAAGAAACCAGTTACTCCTCCACATGTCTATTCTCCAAAGAAGATGAAGTCAAAATATGGCATCAAAGATTTGGACATCTGCATTTAAGAGGAATGAAGAAAATCATTGACAAAGGTGCTGTTAGAGGCATTCCCAATCTGAAAATAGAAGAAGGCAGAATCTGTGGTGAATGTCAGATTGGAAAGCAAGTCAAGATGTCCCACCAGAAGCTTCAACATCAGACCACTTCCAGGGTGCTGGAACTACTTCACATGGACTTGATGGGGCCTATGCAAGTTGAAAGCCTTGGAGGAAAGAGGTATGCCTATGTTGTTGTGGATGATTTCTCCAGATTTACCTGGGTCAACTTTATCAGAGAAAAATCAGACACCTTTGAAGTATTCAAGGAGTTGAGTCTAAGACTTCAAAGAGAAAAAGACTGTGTGATCAAGAGAATCAGGAGTGACCATGGCAGAGAGTTTGAAAATAGCAAGTTTACTGAATACTGCACATCTGAAGGCATCACTCATGAGTTCTCTGCAGCCATTACACCACAACAGAATGGCATAGTTGAGAGGAAAAACAGGACTTTGCAAGAGGCTGCTAGGGTCATGCTTCATGCCAAAGAACTTCCCTATAATCTCTGGGCTGAAGCCATGAACACAGCATGCTACATCCACAACGGAGTCACTACAAGATCAAGGGAGATTGAGATTGTCTCCAACTCATGTTTTGTCTCCAAAATTGAGCCCAAGGATGTGAAGAGCGCATTTCTGAATGGATACCTGAATGAAGAAGCCTATGTGGAGCAGCCAAAGGGATTTGTAGATCCAGCTCATCCAGATCATGTATACAGGCTCAAGAAGGCTCTCTATGGATTGAAGCAAGCTCCAAGAGCTTGGTATGAAAGGCTAACAGAGTTCCTTACTCAGCAAGGGTATAGGAAGGGAGGAATTGACAAGACTCTCTTTGTCAAACAAGATGCTGAAAACTTGATGATAGCACAGATATATGTTGATGACATTGTGTTTGGAGGGATGTCGAATGAGATGCTTCGACATTTTGTCCAACAGATGCAATCTGAATTTGAGATGAGTCTTGTTGGAGAGCTGACTTATTTTCTGGGACTCCAAGTGAAGCAGATGGAAGACTCCATATTCCTCTCACAAAGCAAGTATGCAAAGAACATTGTCAAGAAGTTTGGGATGGAGAATTCCAGCCATAAAAGAACACCTGCACCTACTCACTTGAAGCTGTCAAAAGATGAAGCTGGCACCAGTGTTGATCAAAGTCTGTACAGAAGCATGATTGGGAGCTTACTATATTTAACAGCTAGCAAACCCGACATCACCTATGCAGTAGGTGTTTGTGCAAGATATCAAGCCAATCCCAAGATAAGTCACTTGAATCAAGTAAAGAGAATTCTGAAATATGTAAATGGCACCAGTGACTATGGGATTATGTACTGTCATTGTTCAGATTCAATGCTGGTTGGGTATTGTGATGCTGATTGGGCTGGAAGTGCAGATGACAGAAAAAGCACTTCTGGTGGATGCTTCTATCTGGGCAACAATCTTATTTCATGGTTCAGCAAGAAGCAGAACTGTGTGTCCCTATCTACTGCAGAAGCCGAGTATATTGCAGCAGGAAGCAGCTGTTCACAACTAGTTTGGATGAAGCAGATGCTCAAGGAGTACAATGTCGAACAAGATGTCATGACATTATACTGTGACAACTTGAGTGCTATTAATATTTCTAAAAATCCTGTGCAACACAGCA
Organism: Glycine max; assembly: GCF_000004515.6. NCBI lineage: Eukaryota > Viridiplantae > Streptophyta > Magnoliopsida > Fabales > Fabaceae > Glycine > Glycine max. Next base: position 32,751,709 of record NC_038246.2, read on the forward strand.
GAACCAAGCACATTGACATTAGACATCACTATATCAGAGAGCTTGTTGATGATAAAGTTATCACACTGGAGCATGTTGACACTGAGGAACAAATAGCAGATATTTTCACAAAAGCATTGGATGCAAATCAGTTTGAAAAACTGAGGGGCAAGCTGGGCATTTGTCTGCTAGAGGAATTATAGCAGCTACTGCTATCTGAACGTGCTCAAACGTCTCACTTAACATTAATAGCACGTTCACTACTAAGCCAAAACAAATTCGACTGTTGCTTCACACGGCCCTTTACATTCCTCATTCAAACTTATAATTTCGTGGTAATCTCGTTTTCAGCATTCCCCAACAGCTCTCAGAAATTTGCGAAACCATTCCAAACGCTCTGCTTTTCCATGGCTACCTCACCAAAAGAAACTTCAGCTCCTGGTTCACCCGCTGTACCATCATCTCCATCATCCACCAAAGCACCATCAATCCAGGAACAACCTGAATTCCATATCCAACCCATACAGATGATTCCTGGTCAAGCTCCTGTTCCTGAAAAACTGGTTCCCAAACGACAACAGGGTGTGAAGATTTCTGAAAACCCTAGCCCTGCAACAAGTCCTAGGGAAGTGGACACAGAGATGGATAAGAAGATCCGCAGTATTGTGAGTAACATTCTGAAAAATGCCTCTGTACCTGATGTTGAGAAAGATGTTCCAACATCTTCCGCCCCAAATGCTGAAGTCCTCTCTTCCTCTAGCAAAGAGAGATCAACAGAGGAAGATGATCGAGCCGCAGAGGAGACTCCTGCACCACGGGCACCAGAACCTGCTCCAGGTGACCTCATTGACCTCGAAGATGTAGAATCTGATGAGGAACCCATTGCCAACAAGTTGGCACCTGGCTTTGCAGAAAGGTTACAAAGCAGAAAAGGGAAAACCCCCGTTAAGAGGTCTGGACGAATCAAAACTATGGCCCAGAAGAAGAGCACTCCAATCACTTCTACCAAATCCAGCAGGAGCAAAGTTGCAATCCCCTCCAAGAAGAGGAAAGAAATTTCCTCATCTGATTCTGATGATGATGTCGAACTAGATGTCTCGACATCAAAGAGGGCCAAGAAATCTGGGAGAAAGGTGCCGGGTAATGTTCCTGATGCACCATTGGACAACATCTCTTTCCACTCCATTGGCAATGTTGAAAAGTGGAAATATGTGTATCAACGCAGACTTGCGGTTGAAAGAGAACTGGGAAAAGATGCCTTGGCTTGCAAGGAGATTATGGACCTCATTAAGGCTGCTGGACTACTGAAGACAGTCACCAAGTTGGGAGACTGTTATGAAAGCCTAGTCAGGGAATTCATTGTCAACATTCCCTCTGACATAACAAACAGAAAGAGTGATGAGTATCAGAAAGTATTTGTCAGAGGAAAGTGTGTTAGATTCTCCCCTGCTGTGATCAACAAATACCTGGGCAGATCAACTGAAGGAGTGGTGCATCTTGATGTTTCTGAGCATCAGATTGCCAAGGAAATCACTGCCAAACGAGTCCAGCATTGGCCAAAGAAAGGGAAGCTTTCTGCAGGGAAGCTAAGTGTTAAGTATGCAATCCTGCATAGGATTGGTGCTGCAAACTGGGTACCCACCAATCACACGTCCACTGTTGCCACAGGTTTGGGTAAATTTCTGTATGCTGTTGGAACCAAGTCCAAATTTAATTTTGGAAACTATATATTTGATCAAACTGTTAAGCATTCAGAATCCTTTGCTGTCAAATTACCCATTGCCTTCCCAACTGTATTGTGTGGCATTATGTTGAGTCAACATCCCAATATTTTAAACTACACTGACTCTGTGATGAAGAGAGAATCTCCTCTATCCCTGCATTACAAACTGTTTGAGGGGACACATGTCCCAGACATTGTCTCGACATCAGGGAAAGTTGCTGCCTCAGGTGCTGTGTCCAAGGATGCTCTGATTGCTGAACTCAAGGACACATGCAAGGTGCTGGAAGCAACCATCAAAGCCACCACAGAGAAGAAGATGGAGCTGGAACGGCTGATCAAAAGGCTCTCAGAAAGTGGCATTGATGATGGAGAAGCAGCTGAGGAAGAAGAAGAAGCAGCTGAGGAAGAAGATGCTGTAGCAGAGGAAGAGGAAGATGCAGCAGAGGAAGAGGAAGATGCAGCAGAAGATACTGAATCAGATGATGATGATTCTGAAGCCACCCCATGACCATCAGACCTTTATTTTTTGTTTTTTTCTTTTACTAGCTAAAGGGGCATGTCCCTTTGAACAATTAATTACTATTGGTCTGTAATATTTGCACCTTAAGTTCATGCATTCTACTTTTGTCAAATTCTGTCTAAAAAGGGGGAGTAATAGTATTATATGCATGATTTTGTGTATGCAGTAGTGGTATTATGCATGACTTATGATTTAGAGAAGTAGGATACGATGTATGCATGAGTCATGATTTTGAGGGGGAGTTGTATGTATATGATTTTGAGGGGGAGACTGCTGCTGCTGATGATGACTGATGTAAGCTACTAGTAGCTGATAGAAGATGCTGCAGTAAGAGCATGGAGACAAGGGAAAGCTGATGTCACATGAGATGTCTTGACATCCTGGAAAAGACTAGTAGCTGATAGAAGATGCTGCAGTAAGAGCATGGAGACAGGGGGAGCAGAAGCAGAAAGCTGATGTCATGTGAGATGTCTTGACATCCTGGAAACGACTTGCAACTTGCAGAATTTCCGTTGTGCTTGATTACTCTGATAATGAAAGTTGCTGATCCCACTTGCATAACTGCTCGTACCTGCTCAGGAAGTGTCTAAGTATGTTTTAGACAAAATTTGCCAAAGGGGGAGATTGTTAGTGCCTAGCTTTACTAAGCTTTAAAAGATTGGCTAAGATTTTGTTAAAACATAAGCACTTAGACAATGAAGGAAAGCTGGAGTTGCTGCACATGATGTCCAACGTTATGTCAAAGAATAAGATCGGGCTGCACAATTCACAAGGCAAGATAAAGTGTCAAATGAAGAATTGAAGCTGCAGGATTCACGATGTCGGATACAATGTCCAGGACATCCTGCCTGAAAATACTGGAATTGCTAAAAGCATTGAAGCTGCAGGATCCACGATGTCGGATACAATGTCCAGGACATCCTGCCCGAAAATACTGGAGTTGCTAAAAGCATTGAAGTTGCAGGATCCACGATGTCGGATACGATGTCCAGGACATCTTGCCCGAAAATACTGGACATATAAATCTGTTATATCTTTAACAGATTATTGTGCAGTTAGCAAGAGATTAGATGATCTATCTTTAGGAACGAATTAAAAGATAATTAAAGTTCGAATTACAAACTAGAAGAGTTCGTTCAGGGATTAAAGATTAAAGATAAAAACTAAAAGATCAAACGTTATCTTTTAGTTCTTTAAGTGCAGATTTTCAGGAAGAATGATAGATCTCATCCAGCACAAGCTGTTGTAGCCCAGACACACACACTGCTATAAATACATGGAGGCTGCACGAGTTTTGTACCAAGTCCGGGATTGAAGAGTTATTTTGTGAGTTTTGGGACTTGAGTGTTTTGTGAGCCACCTTGATGGTACCCTAACATCAAGTGTTGGACCTGAGTGTGTAGAGTTGATCTCTTGTGTGTAGAGTTGATCTCTTGTGTGTAGAGTTGATCTCTAGTGTGTAGAGTTGATCTCTTTTGTTCAGAGAGCAATCTCTGGTGTGTTTTTGATTTGATTGTAAACACGGGAGTGTGATTGAGAGGGAGTGAGAGGGGTTCTCATATCTAAGAGTGGCTCTTAGGTAGAGGTCGCACGGGTAGTGGTTAGGTGAGAAGGTTGTAAACAGTGGCTGTTAGACCTTGAACTAACACTATTTTAGTGGATTTCCTCCCTGGCTTGGTAGCCCCCAGATGTAGGTGAGGTTGCACCGAACTGGGTTAACAATTCTCTTGTGTTATTTACTTGTTTAATCTGTTCATACTCCCAAATATAATCTGCATGTTCTGAAGCGTGATGTCGTGACATCCGGTACGACATCTGTCATCGGTATCAGAATTTTAGATAATACGACCAATTTCGCTTTATTTTCCTTCATGGATGGTTTCTCCGGTTACAATCAGATAAAGATGGCGCCAAAGGATATGGAAAAGACTACCTTCGTCACCCTGTGGGGAACATTCTGTTACAAGGTGATGTCTTTTGGACTCAAGAATGCCGGGGCAACTTATCAACGGGCCATGGTAGCTTTGTTCCATGATATGATGCACCAAGAGATCGAGGTCTACGTGGACGACATAATTGCCAAGTCTAAATCCGACGAAGAACACCTTGTCAACCTGCGGAGGTTGTTTGAAAGGCTTAAGAAATATCAATTAAGGTTGAACCCCGCCAAGTGTACCTTTGGGGTCAAATCAGGGAAATTGCTTGGTTTCATTGTAAGCCAGAAAGGGATAGAGGTAGACCCCGAAAAGGTGAAGGCTATCCTTGAGATGCCGGAACCCCGTACAGAGAGGCAAGTCCGAGGTTTCCTGGGACGCTTGAATTATATTGCCAGATTCATATCGCAGCTCACCGCCATTTGTGAGCCATTGTTCAAACTCTTACACAAAAACCAAACTGACCGCTGGAATGAGGGTTGCCAAGAGGCTTTCGGAAGGATCAAGAAGTGCCTCATGAATCCCCCTGTGCTTATGCCCCCAATACCTGGAAGGCCTCTCATCTTGTACATGACAATCTTGGACGAGTCAATGGGGTGTATGCTGGGACAACATGACGCATCCGGAAAGAAAGAACGTGCTGTCTATTACCTGAGTAAGAAGTTCACGGCCTGTGAAATGAATTACTCTTTGCTCGAAAGAATGTGTTGTGCTTTGGTATGGGCATCCCATCGCCTAAGGCAGTACATGCTGAGCCATACTACCTGGTTGATATCCAAGATGGACCCGGTCAAGTATATCTTTGAAAAGCCAACTCTCACAGGACGAATCGCCCGGTGGCAAGTCCTGCTATCCGAGTTTGATGTAGTTTACGTCACCCAAAAGGCGATAAAAGGAAGCGCCTTGGCAGATTATTTGGCTCAGCAGCCTCTTAACAACTATCAGCCCATGCATCCCGAATTCCCGGATGAGGACATCATGGCCTTGTTTGAGGAAAAATTGGACGAAGATCGGGACAAATGGACCGTATGGTTTGACGGAGCGTCGAATGTTCTAGGCCATGGCGTTGGAGCAGTATTGGTCTCTCCGGACAATCAATGTGTACCTTTCACAGCCAGGTTAGGATTCGACTACACCAACAACATGGCCGAATATGAAGCATGTGCCCTGGCCGTCCAGGCAGCGATTGACTCCAATGTCAAACTACTCAAGGTGTATGGTGACTCAGCATTGGTAATCCATCAGTTGAGAGGGGAATGGGAAACTAGAGATCCCAAGCTGATACCCTACAAAGCCTATATCAAGGAATTGGCTAAGACCTTTGATGAGATCTCCTTCCATCATGTTCCCCGCGAGGAAAATCAAATGGCGGATGCGCTTGCTACTTTGGCGTCCATGTTCCAGCTAACACCGCACGGGGACCTACCATACATTGAATTTTGGTGTCGTGGCAAACCCGCGCATTGTTGCCAAGTAGAAGAGGAACGAGGCGGTAAGCCTTGGTATTTCGACATCAAGCAATATGTCGTAAGCAAAGAATACCCACCAGAGATTGCCGACAATGATAAAAGGACATTGAGAAGATTGGCGGCTGGTTTCTTCATGAGCGGAAGCATACTATATAAGAGAAACCACGACATGACACTCCTGCGGTGCGTGGATGCCAAAGAGGCGAACCACATGATCGAGGAAGTCCATGAGGGCTCGTTTGGAACGCACGCCAACAGGCATGCTATGGCCAGAAAGATCCTAAGGGCAGGTTATTACTGGCTTACCATGGAAAGTGATTGTTGTGTCCACGTAAGGAAATGCCACAAATGTCAAGCATTCGCGGACAATGTCAATGCCCCACCGCATCCTCTGAATGTCATGTTCGCCCCTTGGCCTTTCTCCATGTGGGGAATAGATGTCATCGGGGCCATTGAGCCCAAGGCCTCGAATGGTCATCGCTTCATCCTCGTAGCGATAGATTATTTCACCAAGTGGGTTGAGGCGGATTCCTACACCAATGTCACGAGGGGTGTAGTGGTCAGGTTCATTAAGAGGGAGATCATCTGCCGGTATGGTTTGCCAAGGAAGATTATCACGGACAATGGCACCAACCTGAATAACAAGATGATGGGGGAAATGTGCGAGGAGTTTAAAATCCAGCATCACAATTCCACGCCCTACCGACCAAAGATGAATGGAGCCGTGGAAGCGGCCAATAAAAATATCAAAAAGATTATCCAAAAGATGACCGTGTCGTACAAAGATTGGCACGAGATGCTCCCATTTGCGTTACACGGTTACCAAACTTCAGTACGAACGTCAACTGGGGCAACGCCGTTCTCATTGGTATATGGAATGGAGGTTGTGCTACCGTTAGAGGTAGAAGTCCCGTCATTAAGGATCTTGGCGGAATCCGGATTAAAGGAATCAGAGTGGGCTCAAACGCGCTATGACCAGCTTAACCTCATTGAAGGAAAGCGCTTAACGGCCATGAGTCATGGACGTTTGTACCAGCAAAGAATGAAGAATGCATTCGACAAGAAGGTACGCTTGCGCAAGTTCCATGAGGGAGACCTTGTGTTAAAGAAAATGTCCCATGCTGTCAAGGACAATCGAGGAAAATGGGCCCCAAACTACGAAGGGACTTTTGTTGTGAAGAGGGCTTTTTCCGGAGGAGCCCTGGTGCTTACCAACATGGACGGCGGAGAGCTACCTTCACCCGTGAACTCTGATGTCGTCAAGCGATATTATGCTTAGAATCTGGGGCAATTGAAGATGTCGCTGCATGTTCTTTATCTTTATGTGTTTTCTGGGTTTCCCCCAGGGATTCCCCGTCTATTGTATCTCCCGTTACAATCTTTCAAAGAAGTAAACGTGGGTTCGAGGCTTTAGTCCTCACATTGGTTTTAAACTTTACGTTAATTTGTGATCACCTGAGCCCTTCCGCTCAATTCATGGGATGCCCCAAGCGCTTAATTAAAATTGAACCTAAACCAACTTTCACTAAAATTTGCTGCGTTTGAAAACGTTCATGCATACGCATACGCATGCATATTGTTGTGGTAAAAACAGGGGCAGGATCATCTCGAGCTACCTTCTGGGGTAGAGACAAAGTTAAAGCGGCAGAAAACCAATCAAGGTAAGACAACAACCCGGTCATGATTGGCCGCACATTGTTTGTTTCCTACTTGTAGGTACTTAGGAACGGACGCAAATGGAGGATAGGGTCAGGACTGACCGATCGTCGTTTCTTCCCGGCGCTGGACAAGCAGAGAACGTCGCTGCAAGGCAGCCCAGTATCCTTTGAATTCACAGTGATTATTACTATTTTTTGTTTTAAATAAGTAAACCGATGCCTAATTCTAACTTAAGTAAGTTCGAGTAGGCAAACATTAACCTGTAAAGAGAGGGGGGCCATGGTTATGTTTCCCCTAAAAAAAAATGCAGGTTAGCTCGCCTGGGCGAGCAACCCCTGCACCAAAATATAAAAAATGACGAAAGGGGGACGTTTTTGCATTCAAAAACTTCTTTTCCCCCCATTCAAAAGCCATACCCACGGAATTTACGAGTTTGCAGCCCTAGGATCTCTACTTTTTGCATTCTTCGATTCTGTTTTGCGCTTTTATTTATCACCAACAAGTAAGTATTCCATCTTTAAGCTTTCTAGCTTTTCATTGGGGTATTTTGATCTCCTTTTGGTGCTCTAAATTGTGGGGATGTGCTCAAATATGTGGGGCAATTTTGGTTTGTTTTCTTGCTTGGTTGGGTTGAATTGGGGGTTTGTATGAGATGGCCCTAGGCCTATAATGTATTTTGAAGTAATAGGGCATGCCACATTGTCCCCGTTCTCTTGCTATTGATGCCTAAACGCGCGCCCACCAAGTGTTCGGTTAAATGCCTCAATGGCATTAGCACGTGATTTTCGTAGGGAAACAACCCATGGGGCAATTTGGTTTGCACATATTTTCTATTTTTTGGGACATGCATTTAGTTTCGAAAGGGCTAGAGTAATTGCCCCACATATATCCTAGGCCTAGGAACCAAAGTCTTTATGAAAGAGAATACAAGAATGGGTGCATATTGGGTGAAGCTACCTTTTTTTTTTTTTTTGGCCAGCAATCAGCTATGAGCCACGCTACAATAGTTTCCCTACGCCTAGATGTTTAGGAATTTTGTTCATCATAAACGTGTAGGTGTAGAATAAGTAGCAAAATACCTTTGGTAATTTGCACTTTGGGTATGGTAGCAAAATACTTGGATGTATGTACATGTAATTTTTGGTAGTCAAAATGTCTCACAAAAAATATATATGTTGCATTTTATGTAAAGAAAATACCTTACAAAGATACCGTTTAACTTGAATGCAATTTTAGTCAGCAAAAGAAAATATACTTGAATTTGCATGCGGCTTTAGGTAGCAAAAACACTTGAATAAAGCATGAAATGTAGCACCTTATTGTGTAGGTAGCCAAGATTCATCACAAAGTTTGTATATGTATAGGTATTAGAAATACCAGAATGTGCACGTATGCAATTTTTGGTAGCCAAAATGCTTTGAGTATGCATGTATGTAAATTTAGCAAAGGAAGTGCATGTGATGTAGGTAGCAAATACACCTTGGAAGTACATATAAGTGATCTAGGTAACGAAGGTGCCTTGATTGTGCCTGGGTGCATTTTTCTTAGTTAGAAGAATATCTAGTGCGAGTGAATGTTCGAAAGGAAGTATGTGCATGAGTTCGCTCTAAATTTACATTGATGTTTGTGTTATTGGGGGAGGTCGTATGCCATTTTCGTTTTAAGAATAGCATTTCTTGGTAAAACTAACTCTCCAAATGTTTGCCTTCGCAGGAAATGGCCCCGAGGAAGCTTGCCTCAAAGAGGTCCAGGAAGGATAAAGCGGCCGAAGGAACCAGTTCCGCTCCCGAGTATGACAGCCACCGCTTTAGGAGTGCTGAACACCAGCAGCGCTTCGAGGCCATCAGGGGTTGGTCATTTCTCCAGGAGCGACGCGTCCAGCTCAGGGACGATGAGTATGCCGATTTCCAGGGGGAGATATTTCGCCGGCGGTGGGCATCACTGGTTACCCCCATGGCCAAATTCGACCCAGACATAGTCCTCGAATTTTATGCCAATGCTTGGCCTACGGAGGAGGGCGTGCGAGATATGAGATCCTGGGTGAGGGGTCAGTGGATCCCGTTCGATGCGAATGATATCAGCCAGCTCCTAGGATATCCTTTAGTGCTAGAAGAGGGCCAGGAGTGCGAGTATGGCCAGAGGAGGAACCGGTCTGATGGTTTTGATGAGGAGGCCATCGCCCAGTTGCTGTGTATACCGGGGCAGGATTTTGCCCGGACTGCTGCAGGGAGGCGAGTGCGAATTATGCGCACCAACATGACCACCCTGACCCAGATATGGATGACGTGGCTGCTCAGCAACATCCTGCCCAGCGATCATAATTCCGACCTCCCTCTGCCGAAGTGTCAGCTGGTGTACGCCATCCTGACACGGATGAGTATTCACGTGGCTCAGTTGATCGCTGATGCCATTTATCTATTTGCAGGTATGGCGCCGACCAGGCACCCTATGGACCCAGATAAGTCCAACCGGGCCCTGGGATTTCCCGCACTGATCACAGGACTCTGCCAGTCGTTCGGAGTCCCCGTGGCACCTACCAAGGTGATTCGGCCACCCATCACCCGGGCTTTTATTGAGAAGTACTGCACCCAGAGACAGGCTCAGGGTGATGCTCCATAGGCCGCAGGCGCACCACCACCACCTCATCAGGCTGGTCCGGCTGGGTCATTTGACATGGAGCACTATTTACGGCATTTGGTTTGCCAGCAGGCGGCCAACCACCGGGCACATGTACAGACCCATGATTGTCTGTACCAGCTGAGCCTCAGCATGCAGAGCCAGGGCTTCACTTCTTTTTCATGCCCTACTCCAGACCAGTTCAGGGCAGAGGTCGCATGGCCCGGGGATTGGCCCGAGGCCCAAGCAGGAGAGACACCCCCAGAGGTTCCCGACGATGGAGAGGAGGCCCACGAGGACGAGGAGATGGCCGATTTGCTTGACTTCTTGGGAGGGAGTGAAGCTACATGACCGGGAGATCCCCAGATTCATGTTTTCCTTCATATTTCTTTTATCAGTTTTTATGTTATGTTATTTTTTTGACTTGAGAGACTAATGTTTGTTTTTGTTGTTTCGATTGTCTTTTGTACAACGCATACATTTTTGTTTGGATTGTTGCGTTAATGCTTATATCATTATTATCGATGATGTTTATTTGAAATTCTGGAACTGTGTAGAGTTCTTCGTTTAGGAACATCGTCCAAAATAAAAAAACAAACAAGAAAAAGAAATAAACAAATGATAAAAAAAAGAGAAAAAAGAAAAATAAGTTGTCTAGCTGAAAAACCAACATGCTTTTGAAAAGAGATGACTTCCAACTTTTCTTTGAAAAAATTCACTGATCATAACTAGTTTTGAAAAAATGTGTATACACCTGAAGGGTGAATGCTGTGAAAATTTTCCCGGACGCCCAAAATGGACTCGGATGAATGCACAAATTGATAAAAGAGCATATTTTGGAAACATTGGGTTGATTTAAAATAGAGGAAATGAATCCTGAGCCCTAGCATCACATGACCATAAAAGTTTGACACTTGAGTGTCCGCATAGGTGCATGCATGACCAGTTTTGCATAAAATTTCCAAATCATCATTTTTGCATTTGTGTCATGGAAATAATGTGGGGCATCCCTTTTTATCCTTGAACCAAACCCAAACCCTGACATGTATCACGTCTAGCCATTCTACAAGCCTTGAGCCAAAATCCTAACTCACCATAAACCTTGACCCAGGGTGAGAATGTCAATCCTTACCCTCGGAAGCAAAAAAGAAAAGAAGAAAAATTTCCAAAAAAAGAGAAAGCAAAAAGAAAAGAGAGGAAATTCCAAATTAAAGAATGGGAGAAAGTAAAAAGTAAAAGAAAAAAAAAAGGAGAAGAAGAAGAAGGAAAGAAAGCTCCTGATCAAGGATCGAAAGAAAACAGAAGAAATGTGCAGAAAGGTCTTTGGACCGGACAATATCTGAACAATACAGAATTGCCACCAAATGAACAAAAAGAAGGAAAGGAAACCACGACCTAAAGTGGTCTTCTCCCTTTGATTACCAACCAAAATCCTGTGCGTTGGTGACTTTTTCGCCTCGGGTCAAACAAAAACAGAAAAGGAAAAAGCCAAAAAAAAAATCAAAAGCAAAAAAAACCACCAAAATAACCCGTTTCCAAGGGAAGTCCTATTGATCCATGATCACGCATGTAATCTTTGATTTGATAGGAAATGATTTGTAAAATCAAGTCATGACATATCTATGGTTCGGAATTAGGATAAAACACTTACATGTGCGAGATTGATACACTTTGAGTGGATTTCTTCTATTTTTGTCGAACCCAGTGTTTCCTCTAAATGGTCATTTAGAAACGAAATGCTAAACATCCAAAATCTCATTTATGGTTATGAGAAAATTTCATCAGCATACTCTCCTTCCTCGGTAGACGCATTGTTTTTCACTCAAAAAGGCATATGCTGCTCTAATCAGTTGGAATATTTGTCTCTTTGCTAAAGCATGTTTGCATTTTAGTGGAGAAAACACCGAGACTTTTTCAAGTCTCACAAGTTATCCAGAACTACGTAGGTCTGAGTTCCTCATTTGGGGATACGTAGGAGCAAGAGTCTCGCTTTTGTCGACCACACCGCTTTTTGTTACCATGACCCAAGAGCTGGTATCCCGCGGAGACACCTTACGGTTATCCGCACCTTGTCATTCAGTGACCCCAAGTGTGTTTGACGAGCAGAGGCCAATGTGGTCATCTGCGCCCTTTCCGGAGATGTCAGCATCTTCCGGTGGAGACTTTTTCAAGTCTTACAAGTTATTAAGAACTACGTAGGTCTGAGTTCCTCATTGGAGGATACGTAGGAGCAAGAGCCTCGCTTTTGTCGGCCACCTTCACAAGTTCTGTCATGCTGACACTGGAGTCACGTGACATGCGGAGATACCCAAGTGGTTGTCCGCACTTTCAAAACTTTTTGCTGTCTATAAGACGAAAAGCCTGACAGCACGCAGAGACTAACGTCATCTTCTGTGCCCTTCGTCAATCGCGGCCGACAAGCCCGTTGACACGCGGAGATTTACGTCATCTTCCGCGCTCACAAGATCTGTCATACTGACATTTGAGTCACGCTGACGGGCGGAAATACCCGAGTGGTTATCCGTATAAACATTCTTTTTTGCTATCTGTAAGACGAAAAGTCTGATAGCACGCAGAGACTAACGTCGTCTTCTGCGCCCTTCGTCAATCGCGGCCGACAAGCCCGTTGACACGCGGAGATTTACGTCATCTTCCGCGCTCACGAGATCTGTCATACTGACATTTGAGTCACGCTGACGGGCGGAAATACCCGAGTGGTTATCCGTATAAACATTCTTTTTTGCTATCTGTAAGACGAAAAGCCTGATAGCACGCAGAGACTAACGTCGTCTTCTGCGCCTTTCGTCAATCGCGGCCGACAAGCCCGTTGACACGCGGAGATTTACGTCATCTTCCGCGCTCACAAGATCTGTCATACTGACATTTGAGTCACGCTGACGGTCGGAAATACCCGAGTGATTATCCGTATAAACATTCTTTTTTGCTGTCTGTAAGACGAAAAGCCTGACAGCACGCAGAGACTAACGTCATCTTCTGTGCCCTTCGTCAATCGCGGCCGACAAGCCCGTTGACACGCGGAGATTTACGTCATCTTCCGCGCTCACAAGATCTGTCATACTGACATTTGAGTCACGCTGACGAGCGGAAATACCCGAGTGGTTATCCGTATAAACATTCTTTTTTGCTGTCTGTAAGACGAAAAGCCTGATAGCACGCAGAGACTAACGTCGTCATCTGTGCCCTTCGTCAATCGCGGCCGACAAGCCCGTTGACACGCAGAGATTTACGTCATCTTCCGCGCTCACAAGATCTGTCATACTGACATTTGAGTCACGCTGACGGGCGGAAATACTCGAGTGGTTATCCGTATAAACATTCTTTTTTGCTGTCTGTAAGACGAAAAGCCTGACAGCACGCAGAGACTAACGTCATCTTCTGCGCCCTTCGTCAATCGCGGCCGGCAAGCCCATTGACACGCGGAGATTTACGTCATTATCTTTACTTCCCTTTTATCTCCAATAAAAGACAAGTAAAGAGGGGCAACTGTCATACCCTAATTTCGTCCGGGGACCTTTGCTTGGTGGCATGCAACTTTTGTTTGGTCCTTGTGAGGTGCTTGGCACCCATCATTAGGCAATTTGTGAAGTTCTGGGACATGCCAGAAATCAAAAGAAGGTATTGATGCACAATCCGTAAGGTTCCGTGACACACCGGAAATCAAAAGGAAGCATCGTTGCACAATTAGTGAGGTTCCGTAACATTCCGTAAGTCAAAAAAGGGGATGATTATGTAATCCGCAAGGTTCCGTAACATTACGGAAAGAAAACAAGTATCGTTGCGAAATCCGTAAGTTTCCGTAACTTTACGAAAAAAGAATCACCAAAAAAGGGCAAGGGGGGTGTATTTAGTAAAAATGGGGGTGCAAATAGCAACCAGGCCCACTTGGGCCCTCCAAAAGATTCCTCCAGAAGGCTGTTGCTTCTGGAGGAAGCAACCTTGCTCACCTGGGCGAGCTGGGTGGCAAGCTTCTCCCCCAATTTTCTATAAATAGGGGGAGAAGTGAAGTAGAAAAGGGTTCAGCCCATTTGGCACTTCTCTCTCTTTCGAATTTGCTTAGGAAAATTGTTTCCGTGAAGAAAATCCAAGCCGAGGCGCTTCCGTAACGTTTTCGTGAGTGATTTCGCAAAGGTTTTCGACCGTTCTTCGACGTTCTTCATTCGTTCTTCAGTCTTCAACGGGTAAGTACCTCAAACCAAGCTTTTCAATTCATTCTATGTACCCGTGGTGGTCCACATTTGGTTTCATGTATTTTTATTCTCGTTTTCATTTACTTTTTATACCCCCTTTTGACGTGCTTAAGCCATTTATTTAAGTCATTTCTCGCTTAACCTAAAAATAAAATAAATTTCCACCGATCGTTTGAATTGTACCATCCGTTAACTTTGGTTGAAATGAATTCCGACCGATCGGTCGTGCCGCAACCACGTTGGAAATTTAAAAAAAGAGGTAAATAATAATATAATAATAAAAAATACCTTTTAGTAAAATAAAGCAAAAAATCAATCGGACGTTTTCTCTTTGGGATTTCTCATTCTTAATTGAATTGACTAAATAACTAAAGTGAAACTAAGGCTAAAATCGACTCGCCTAGTCAAGCTCGTCCACAAAAATAGGATTTTGAAAGTTTATCATTTTTGTTTCTTACTAAGTAAAATGGATCATTTTCAAGGTCCAACGCCTTAAAATGATCACATTTTAAGTAAAAAAGAATCACTTGATTCACACATAAGCAAGAACTACGTAGGTCTGATTTTCCCATCATAATTGAGGAATACGTAGGAGCAAAGGGGAACACCCTTGTCGACCACACAAAAAAAAGAAAAAAATATAAAGGGTATAAAGACATAAAAGGGAAAATAAAAAATCAAAGTCATGTTTGCACATTCGATTAAAGGTTGTTGTCCTTTGAGACAAACGTGAGAGGTGCTAATACCTTCCTCAAGCGTAAATTGAACTCCCGAACTGAGAATTTTCATTTTTGACCGGTTTTCCTTCGATTTTTCCGACGTTTTCCTCAAATAAATGTTGGTGGCGACTCCGCGCGTATTCCTTTCGTGGAACACGCATCCCGCGAGTCACGCGTCGCCCGCAAAAGGGCACTTTGCAACAACTGCTGAAAAAGTATAAGAGGTCAACCTCAAATCAAAGTGACTCAATCTTGATAAGCCTAGAGACATGATAGAAAATGCAACACACGAAACCAAGCTATATGTATCTGGTTTCCCTTTCACTTTATTATCCAAGAAATAGGAGTAGACATAAGTGATAAGCAAAACCAAAAGGGTCGTATGTTCGCCGGTGAGGGTGTGCAAAGTACCCCCTCATTTTAATAAAATCACAAGCATTTGACTTAAAATTTCATATTTTGTACCGACTAATTTATGTGCTTTGAACCCCCTAACCATATCTCATATGAGGGTAAGTAAATGCACCCCCTTATTTTAATAAAATCACGAGTATTAATTTTAAAATTTTATATTTTTTCTATTTTCATGTGTCTGAACTTTCTATCTCATTTTCTCGCTTGTCTTGTATATTTATTGATGAAGTCTAGCATGGTCCTGTAAAGGAAGTGCTCTTTTGTGGTCCAGTAATTTTCACATGGTATAATGGGTTTTTGTTAATTTATTTTATATATTTTTTCAAATAAAAAAGTGTACTGCCAAGAATACACCCTTTTAAAACTTTTAGATGACAATTATGGTAATTCCCAAATTGGATCCTTCAATTACAGGGATTGGTGGACATTGGAGGTAGCTATTTTATGGCTTGGGTTTGGATCCAATGATTGGGTTGATTGAGTTGGTGGTTTATGTTGTCCCGGGTTAGATGTTTCTTCGCGTTGTCCACGGGAGATCCTGATTGGTGCTATAGAAGATGGATGTCCTATGAGTGGGTCATGAACGTAGATGTGCCATCTGAGTAAAGAATGAACGTGGTTGTGTCCCTTGATCGAGGTGGTGGTTCCCTTCTACTTCCCTAGTATTGAAGTCATTTCATCTAGGTTGTTAAAGTACGGGTATGTTTGTTTAGATTCATTGAACTATTAAAAACTATAATCTTAAGGTAATGTTTGGTTGAATGTGATTAATTGTTAATTGTTTTCAAAGGTTAGAATGTATATTAGCTTTTTTGTAGAATGTATTGTTGACAATAAGTTATATTTTTGTTGGAAAATGAATGTTAGGGGATAGTAAATATGCAATGAAGCTTAATGTGCTTTTTGTGTTTTGCCTTATTTAGAAATGGATATCCATGATGATCGTAGTGGTGAAGATAACGAGGTTGCTCGTGGCATTGAGGATGCTAGTCATTTGGATGGTGCATTTGAAGAAAAAGTTAGTGAGAAGATAGTTATTAATATTTTGTTGGATATAGTAAACATTAACTTGACAAATATTGATAGTAATGATGTGAAAAGGTTTGATTTTGTTGATTTGTCTGTGGCATACTTGTTTTATTACTGGTATGGCAGAGCAAATGGTTTTGTGTGCAAAAGCAAGGTGCTTAGAAACTGCAAAGGTGAAACAACGCAACAAAATTTTCTTTGTTATAGGGAAGGAGTTAAAGACTATAGGGATATAACCATTGAAATGCAAAAACACGAGGAAAAAATGATACAAGATGTGATTGTAAGGCAAAGTTTTGTGCTCATATTAATTATGTAACTAGGAGATGGTATCTTTCTAAATGGATTAACGATCATAGCCATGAACTATTGGAGGAAAATTTTTGTGCTATGTTGTTAGCATACAGGAAGTTGAGTGTTTCAAATACTATGCAAATTGATCATTTTACACATGTTGGGATCAAACCTGCACAAATTCTTAGATTGTTTGCTTGTATTGCAGGTGGATATGACAAAGTTCGATATAGAATTTAAGACTCAGGTTTAAGTGGTGGATGGACATGATCTAAAACTCAGATGAAACTACAATGATGACACATAGTAATCATCATAATCATTAAGTAGTAGTTTATTTATGTTGTGAAAGGTACACATTCTTAGGAATATTGATATGACCTAAGGTTCAGGCTTCACTAGAAGATAGACAACATCTAAAGCTAAAATCGATCTCCAAGAAAGCCAAATTATCATCATTAAGTAGTATTTGTTGTTGTCTTGTCAAATGTACACAATGTCGGGAGATTGGCAAGAGCTAAGACTCGGACTTTAGTGGAGGATGAACATGATCTTAAGTTCAGAAGAAACTAAATGATGCCACATCATCATCATCATCATCAAGATTGGCTTTATTAGAAGATGGACAAGATCTAAAGCTAAAATGGATCTCCACTGGCATGCATCAATAAACTAAATTAAGTCTTTTTTTAAAAATAAAAACAAAAGACATATTGCTTATATCTCCCATTACTTGATTATGTCATGTAGCGACAATGGGTGATAAAACTTATCATCAAAAACCCTAAATCTCAAGACATAGGGTTAAGGTTCAATAAAACAAAAGGGGGACAACTTAAAACTCAAGGACATCCTTAGTTTTATTATTAATAATGGCTAAGGTTTTCCCCTATAGATATCAAATGTTGATATATAATTTAACATACAATAAAAAAAATATGCAAGAATAAAATAAATAAATGTCATATGTTCACTTCACTAGTCCTTCATCATTAAATATATACATACATATATATATATATATATATATATATATATATATATATATATATATTTATATATACCATTCATACCCCAAATTTCCCTTTACCACTATTATTCAAATTTGAATGCAATTCAATTTATGGATATATTATAATATAATTCACTATAGACCAAAAGCAGCTAGGCATATACGGTGCATGCAGTGAAACAATGTTCAGAGGGGAAATAACTTCTAGATAGTAAATAACCTTCTTGCCAATTCTAAAGAAAATAAAGGCCGTTGAACAAAAACCAAAGTTCTTGATGGAATTATTTTTATTTTTCTTCCATGATATGATCTCGTGAAAAAAACAAAAGGCAATAAGCATCGTCAACTAAATTCTCGATGAAATTTATTGGAAAAGACATATTTATATCAAGAATACCAAAAAACACAACCTTCAATAATCATACCACAAAATTTTTGAAAAAAAAATTGCTTTACTCACCTCTTGACCTAAGTAATTTGAGTTCTTTGTTATGTTTCTTCTTTTCTATCAATTACTTCATCATAATTTCTCTAATTTCTTCCTTCTTCTCAGTCCTTGAGCAACCCACTAATGCCAAGTGAGATTGTTTATTTGTGTGATACTAGGACAATGAATTGTTTATCCTTATATAAGAATTATACGTAATTTGAGATTATATCTTTTTGAGATTTAATTTGTTTAGCCAACTTGTTTATCTCTTATTTTTAATATCTTTACTTATTATTATCTTTAATCAATCTAATATATTATTATACTAACATTTTTTTCAAAAAAATTAACAATCTAATATATTAAAATGATTTAATTTATCTTTTCCTTTATTAAAAAATATATTTAAATAATTTTTATCTAAATAATTATTGGATTATTTGTTGAATGTTACACCAACACTCCATCCAGAACAATGATCCACACTATGCATAAAGGGAGCGCAAATCGCAACCACACTCCCACATCAATTATGAATAACTGATATCGCTAAAATGACTCATCATACCCCCCATAAAAAATCACCCAATGACCTATAGTGCGAAAGCACATAATGATAAATCTCCCACATTCCACTACCATTGGAGAATCAATGACCCAAGATCTTTGCAGTCATCAAAACCACAACACCATAAGCTAAACTAGTTCACGGTTAATTTAATCTTTTCATAGAACAATTAACTTAATAACATTTCTTACATTAGTAAATTAAACAAGGGTAATTTTGTTAACAAAACAAGGCTATTTGTGTAAAATTGTCTCTAACATTATAATAATTCAAAAAAAAATATATCTCAAAATAGGTAAATGGTCACAAATCTCATATGTCCAATATAATACAATATTGTTGAAGCTGCTTGGAGTTAGTTAAAATCAATTCAATTCTTGATGAGTTGTATCTAAAATAGTTAGTTTGTTTTCCTGTTATTTTCTGTTAGAAGGACCAAATCTGCAAGTTAGCTTTGTAGGATAAGTGTAGAGTGGTTCCTGTGTTGGTTGTATAAAAAATGAAACCAGTTTGTTCTATGGATTTGTGTGATCAATTTTCAGTATTGCTAGTTTGTCTATATATTGATGATCTACTTGTGACTGGTAGTAGTGAAAAAGAGATTCAAGCCTTCAAGTAGTTCATGATGACTGAGTTTGAGATGATTGATTTAGGAAAACTATCACATTTCCTTGGACTAGAATTTAATCAAGTCCAGAAGGGAATGTTCATGCACCAAAGTAGATATGCACTGGAGGTTTTTAAGAAATTTGGCATGTTGAACTGCAATCCTTCTTCCACACCAGCTGAACTAGGACTTAAGCTCGAGAAGGACCCTGAAGAGGAACTTGTTGATGCAACTGAGTTCAGAAAATTGGTTGGATCTTTGAGGTACTTATGCAATAGTAGACCTGCTATCTACTTTTCAGTAAGTTTGATCAGTAGGTTCATGAAAAAGCCTAGAGTTTCACACATGCAAGCAGCCAAAAGAGTGCTTAGGTTTATTAAAGGGACAATTGAAAATGGTGTGTTGTTCCCTTTTGAAGTTAAATCAGGTGAATCAGATATGTTTAGTTACACAGATTTTGATTGGAAAAGAGATCCAGAATAGAAGAAGACTACTAGAGGGTATCTATTCATGTACCATGATGCACCAGTGGCTTGGAGCTCAAGGAAGCAGGATGTGGTAGCCTTGTCCACTTTTGAAGCTGGGTATGTGGCAGCATCACTTGGTGCATGTCAAGCAGTGTGGATGATGAACTTGCTCAAGGAATT
The DNA here is from genome assembly GCF_000004515.6 of Glycine max. Taxonomy (NCBI): domain Eukaryota; kingdom Viridiplantae; phylum Streptophyta; class Magnoliopsida; order Fabales; family Fabaceae; genus Glycine; species Glycine max. The sequence continues at coordinate 32,771,537 of NC_038246.2, forward strand.
TAAGCTTAGGGAGAGGAAACTTGTCTTCTTGTTGATTGACAACAAATCTACAATCAACTTGACCAAGCACCCTAATTTGCATGGCAGAAGCAAACATATTGAGCTTAGGTTTCAATATATAAGAGGCCAAGTTTCAAAAAGGAATGTAGATGTGGAATACTGTCAAGCAGAAGAACAACAAGTAGATTTTTTGACAAAGCTAGTCCAAGTCTTAAGGTTCAAGCAGATTTTAATAGACTGATCAATAGCTTGAAGGATCTGAATTGAGGGAGAGTGTTAAAGCTGCTTGGAGTTAGTTAAAATCAATTCAGTTCTTAATAAGTTGTATCTGAAGTACTTAGTTTATTTTTCTGTTATTTTCTGTTAGAAGGACCAAATCTCCAAGTTAGCTTTGTAGGATAAGTGAAGAGTGGTTCCTGTGTTGGCTATATAAAAAATGAAACCAGTTTGTTCTATGGATTTGTGTGATCAATTTTCAGTTTCATGATTAGTTCCCTTGTTTCATTTTCTTCCTCACTCTCTTTCTCTTCCTCTTCCTTTCTTGTCTTCATCATCATTCAAGACTTAACTTCATTTATCACGTTTCTGGTTTGAGGGTGCAGTAAGCAATTGGGTTTGACAAATATATCCGATGGTAAATAACAAACTAGACCATTAAAGATCACTGCATTTATAGGACCATGCTAGCCATCATCATCTTTATTTATGCATTTGTCTTTATATTTATATTTATATATATATATATATATATATGATAATTGATATTTTTTATTAAATTTATTTTTTAAATAAATTGTCTCCACTAACTTGGGATTCTAGATCACGACAAAAAACAATGTAGAGTAATATCTTCCACAAGGTCTAGTTTCCAAATAAATTACTAAAAGAGGAGCTGAGAGCATAACAAATTACTCCAACAACAAATGAAATAAAACATACAAATCTCCATACCTTTGGCTGCTACAACCAACTCGAAATTTCAATGAGCATGATTAGCATCTTGTTGTTCTTTCACATCAAGAGCAAGTTAAGTTTGCATTCACATATGCAGAAGTGATGGCCACTAGTTTAATTTATGACTCGGGATAAACTATTCACTTGTTGGTAGAAATTTCAAGGAAATGGGAACATAAAGCTCCATATTTATATTATATTTGGGAAAATGTGTATATTTTTCTTGTTTTTCACTTATGCTATTTCCCGTCCTTCTTCACATATCCCTCCAACGTAATAACTAAATTAAAAATCATATAACTTTCATTGTTTTTTTTATAGGCAAAGCCAAACGTAATGTATTAATATTGCACAAAATGTGCTAAACAATATACAAACAATTTCCTCCTTCCATTATCTTAAAATATACTTGCATATTTCAGCATACTAAAAGATCATGGACATAAGACCCAACAAAGTAAAATAAAAGAAATAAATAGATACACCATAACCCCAACAAAGCATTGGATATAACTTTCATTGTACATATCTTTGAACATTTTTCTTTATGAACTTTCTTTTAATATATCAACTTGAAATTTTTATAAATCGATCAAATCCAGATATGTTTTATTTGGTTTTCCAATCCTTTCAAACATACTTTAGAGTGTTTTCTCTCTATTGTTTAATTTTGTCTTACAATTTATAAATTCCAATAAATCAATGCATTAATAAGATCACATTAGGTACCAAGTGATATTGAACTCAACCACCTTAAACTTGTGGATGAAAATATTGTGGTCAGAAGGAAACCTTCCTAAAGGTGATCATACAAGTTTCTCGATAGAGATTAGTCATCAGTAAAATCATTAAATACTCTATACCAATAACATGTAATTAAAAAAATAATGCAAAAGGTAAAGTGTAGTATTGCAGCGAAAATTTGGATAAACACCCATTTTGGCATATAAAATTTGTGAGGCATTGACAAATTAATTTTTGAAAGATGAAAATTTTGAATTTAATTTTTGAATGTGCAAAAAGTGCGATAAATTAGTCATTTCGTTTCCTCTTCTTTGTTATCCCAAGCCTTTGGGCTTGCGTGATACCTTTAGTGATGACATGACAGTTGATGAATGTTATGTGTCATTCATTTGACTCTAATGTGTCTAAAAGTTGAAATTGCAACTGAATTTCTGAACTTAACAATTTGTTGTCATTTTAGTTTCGAACTTAATCACTTACTAATATTTTTGTCCATGAACTTAATAATGTATTGTTATTTTGATCCTCGAAAGAACTTTTGAATTTTTAATTAAGTCTCACACTCCATGTAAGTTATTAGCATGATCATCATATTGTATCCCCTTACTTCAATTCCATATCCCTCATATTTTTCACCTTACTCTTCCACACTTTGTAGTTCATCTTAATTTTCAAATTCACCATTTGCATGTAAAGTTTGTCATTTTTATTTAATTGAAACATCAATATTCATAGGAAAATAACACAAGAAACATCTTTTAAAACTATTTTTTTCTTAATAAACATTGTATATCTTCTTTAAGAAGTTACATTTTATTTTATTAATTTTTTTCAAATAACTTCTTTAACACTCTCAATCAACCATACTATTTAAAATTCTTTGATGTATATATATACCTTGTGTTAGTAGTTCATGAAAATAAATTTTGTTGTTTACATTTTTTTTATATAATTTATACGTTAGTAAGTGATTATAATTTTCATATTATTAATAGGAAGATTTTTATACTAGTAACCAATTAGATTTTTACTTTAAATATGAATTTTAAAGTAATTATTACAACATTAATAGTAAGTTTTATCATACATAAAAGTTGATGAATAAATGAAAATATAAAATCTATTAATTCATTCTAATTAAATTCTAAAATAGAAATAGATTTGCTGCAACTTTAGTTGAATTCTAATACATTTTCTTTCTGGACTTAAATAGTCCTTTTAATTCATTTTATCCATCTTCTTTTAGGGTGTTACTATTGATCCCAATCTCATTGCTCTTAGCCCTTACAAGGGGCTGGGATTTTTATTTATTCCCAAAATACTCTTTCCACAAAATCATGATTTTGTTGAATAAAGTGCAAAACGAAATCATGATTCCATTGTAAAATGATTCCCCCCCCCCCCACAACACAATAGAATCATGATTTTGTTGTACACGTATTCAACAAAATTGCATAATCATAATTTTGTTGTGTTCCTTTTTTTTTCTACCCCATATATAATAATGAAATCGTGATTTTGTTATTATATCTTTTGACACCCCCCTTAACACAATTGAATCTTGATTCTGTTGTGATGTTGAAAAGAATAATGACATAATCTTGATTTCATTGTGATAAAGAATTATCAGCAACAAAATCTTGATTCTACTGTGATTTTTTTTATAAAAAAATAGATTGTTTTTTATTGATTGAACATTCCTTTTTTTCTGATACGCATACCAACCATATTAAATATAGACACGATCTCAACCGTTTATGTTGTTGGTGTGATCTTAACTGTTGGTTTGGTACGGGTCACAGGAGAATAGTAGATCCCTAATATAAATAGCAGTAAGAGTTTGATGCAATTCAACACCTGCTTAATATCCACCATATTGTTTAAATCATTGAAAGTGTATCTGTTGTTGTATTTTGTGATGGTGACATGATTTCATCAACTGAAGGATTGTTATTTGAATGTCCTATTGATCGTCATCACGATAAGTAAAGACATGTTGTTTGATGCCTTATGCAAAACCGTTATGGATGCCATCGAAGGTTGCAAAATTTTACTTCACATTTTTTTTCGTCAACCAGTTTATGTAGGTGATGGTTGTGTTAAATACATGTGTATGGAGCTTAAACGCGACGATGATGTGGGAAAAATATTTTTCATCTTTTTGGAATTTAGTAGTAAAAGTCCGATTGAGTTGAATGTAACTTTTGGTCAATCTTTAGATGAAATCCTTGTCCTGTTGCGCAAATCAAGGAAACCAAGATCTATTGATCACATCATTGCTCTAATGCATGATAAATCTATGTAGTCATGTTTTTATTTTATAAAAAATGTACATTGTATTTTTATTTTATTTTAAGAAAAGTTTGCATTATCTGTGCTTGTTTAATTGTTGATGTTTGTTTTATGAATCAATTGAAGAAACCGTTGTTGTCACTATTAGGCACATTTTATTTAAATAGTTGACAAACACAAAAGTAAGTAAATCAACCATAATATAAACTAAAAGAAATATGTCAAAACAACAAAATCATCCATAGTAATTACAATAATACAAAAAAAGAATCATCTACCTTTGCCACCCTTCTTGCCACTCTTGGTTGCCCTCATCCTTTGCCTGTCTAGGTTGCACCCAACTTCGAAGCCCTCCTATAATAATTGCAAATCTTGTTGTATGGTCTGATGATGACTTGTGTCTCTTGGCACAACTCTAAGGTCCAACAAGCTCTGCATAACGCCTAGCACCATCTGGAATTGATCTTGTAATAGAAATTTCACTAAGTAACTACTTTTCAAGTGGCAATTTAGGGGAAAAAATGAACAAAATCAAATTTGATTTACCTGACAAGAGTAGTCTCGACATGGTACATAGTCTATTAGTGATTGGCCAGAAAGTAGTTGTATTAGGATGGGCGGTAAACACACAAGAGGACGTGGTGGTTGTCGTCTGCCGGTGAAATGGCATAGGGGTGGGAAACCTTATAAAACCAAGGTAGATAGTTAGGGATGTAAGCCCAAGGACCCCTAGGTAGTACAACATCGTTGAAAGGAGGTACATGTTGCTACCACTCATCTAGAGCACCAATCCCACGCTCTGAATAACCAATACTGGGCAGATGCACAAATGCCCATGACTATAAATAAATATTAACAAAAAAATTAATTACAATAATAAAGAAAATAAAAAAGCAAAATACTAAAATAATTTACTTACACTGTGTAACATCATATAACCTTCAATCTGCATGTTGGTGTACTGGCTCGCATAGGAGAGATGGTCCTATAGGTAAGCCAGTGCAACAACTCCTCATTTGTACTCATGGAAAGCATCCAAGTTGTCAAGGTAGAGGAGGTAGACAACATGGACGTGGGTCGAAGACTTGTCGACAAATATTGTATTGTCGACCAAGTGCAAAAGATAAGTTGTGGTAACCCACAAGCACGAGCCTGACTCGACGTAGCAATGATATAGCTCTTTCAACCACGTCAGTCTCACCCTGGCACTTGCAATGGTCACTGCCATAGCCTCCTCTTTTGTCGATATGCCAAGGCGGATCATCAGTAGAATCTTCATAGATTATTTGTCGAAGGTGGAGGGGACATAATCGATGGGCTTGCCTGTCACAAGCAGATGCAGGAAACAAGACACATCATCCAGAGTGATAGTCATCTCTCCGACAGGTAGGTGGAAGGAGAACGTCTCTTGGTGTCATCTCTCCATAAGGGCATTCACAAAGCCCTTGTTTGCAGCAAGGTACTACGTCATGATTAGGTCAGCTAACCCAGACCACAACACATAATCCTTCACTATCGGCACAGTAAGGAGTGGTAGCACTTAGGCACCTTGGCTGACAAGCTTCATCTCTGACTGCACCTGATGGATTCATACATGACCAACATAGTGGTCCCTGTACAATCGAAGCAAGAACGGGTCAATTGGACCTCCTCCAAATGGGTTTCCAATGATGCCCAATGGCTATGGCACTGCATGTGGTCCCTCTGGCTCTCCTTGACGTCAATCATGTGCTGACGCTATCAGCCTTCAATACCTCTCTGCAGCATCATCCCCTTCATGTGAGAGGCCCCGTTCATGAGAGGTGTCACGTCCAACAAAGTATGAGGTCTATTTTGTTTGAGCCATCTGAATTTAAACAATTAAACAAGTAATAAACATAATTAAAAAAAAACTCACAATAGAATTGTGATTCCTTTGTGTGTTTTGGCAAAACAAATAACGAAATCATGATTTTATTACAGTTCTTGCTAAAACACACAACGGAATTGTGATTCCATTATGGGCTACAAATCCCAAAAAAAATCATAACGGAATCACAACTCCATTGTAGATCTACAATGGAATACGATTTTGTTATATTTTTTCTTAACAAAAAAAATGGAATCACGATTTTGCTGAACTACAAAACTTAGGGGAAAAAAAACAACTTACCTAAAATGCAGAGGGGGGGCGAAGTCCTGAAAAAGAGAAGGTGCAGGGGTTGGGGAGGAGAAATGAAGAACATTTGGGGTTGTAGGACCGTTGGGAAAGAAGAAGAAGAAAAGAGAAATGGAAGTAAGGTGGGTGCTTAAGGGGATGGGGGAGAGGGAGAAAGAAGATGGAAGGATGAGTTTTTTTTTAATGGAGGGCAAAAGAAGCATTTTACTCCATGATAGGAGCCAAGATTACTCTTGGTAACGACCAACAATAACTCCCCTTCTTTTATTGTAAAATGTCCATTTGTTGTGGATCTATCAATACTACTCAAGGAGTCAAGGGGGTTTTATCGTACCTTTTCTTCTTCTTCCCACCCCTTCAACTTTTTCTTTTATATTTTAGAAATTAGTTTTTAGATTGTAAAAATTAATACAAATTTCAAAAATAAAAAGGGGATGTGAAGTGAAAAAAAGAAGTCTCCAAGGGTGTTGCTAGGTGCACCCAATAGTATTGCTGGTGCACCCAACATTTCCCCATGTTGTCCCTTATATCCGTAAGGGTAAATATTTGTGACGAATTAATTTAAAATTAATGGCCCAAGAAATATTAAATTTTGGAATAGTAAATATTTTTTATTTATAAAAAAATATACAGATTAAATAATTTGTATGATTTATATCAAAATTAATTATCACAAAATTTAATATTTAAATTTACATGCGCATTAAATATACATTAAAAATTTTAGTGTTATGTATAACAACATTATTTATTTTATAACGTAATTGGTTCATTAGCTCAGTTGGTTAAAGCGTTGTGCTAATAACTTGAAAGTTATACGGAAGAAATTCATCCGTAAAGGGTAAAATTGAAAAAATAAGAAAATGTTGGGTGCACCTAGAACACCCTCATGATAAGTAGGTGATGGCCCATTTGAGACTTGAGTTTTTCACTCAATAACACTTGCTAAGGAATCACCTACAAATCCCATTCTCCAGTCAAAAAGACTGAGCAGTGGAATGCGTGCAAGTGAGCTTTTTCAGTTGTTAGTTACTAGTAAGTACTAACTACCTTCCTTCCTTTATCAGCATAATGCTTTATTCTTTGTTTAGGAAAAGTCACTATTTTGTGAGTGTAGAGAATGCATCCTCTAACTGATTTATATTAAAGACTGTTGTGGTAAAGGTACATCTAGAATATAACATTGGTGTTTGTGCTACGACAAACTTTTGCAATAACTTGTGGTAGTTGAAGTCAAAGGTTAAAGGAGGGAATAGATTGCATTGTAACTAGCAAAAAGAAATGGGTAAGTTAATTAGGATATGGTTGGTTAAAATAGCAAAAAATATGCCTCTTGTTTTAATGTGGTATGTAACTTTGGAGGGCCAAGAAAAAGTGACTTCTATGAGTGAGGGTTCCCTCATTTGAACTCGTTTGTACCACCATTCTTTTGTTAGCTACATGGTCGAGATTTTGATTTTGACAATGTCTTAATGACATATTTGCTATGTTCAACTTCTAAAATTTTGGTGCTACTCCAACACAATCGCAAGTTAGTTCAACATCAAACTGATTCACCAATTTTCATATTATACGCATAAAAAAGAAAAAAAAAACAGTGGACTTTAAGTTCACTTGCAAGATTCCAATTTCCAATCTAATGAATAGTTGTTCAAAAGTAGAACCAGGTAAGGGGGTAGGAGGGAAGAGGGAAGGTTTTTTTAAAATGGAAACAAAGGGGGTGTGAAGAGAAAAGGGTAGTTTGGAAATATAAAAAAAGAAAAGAAAATGAGTGGTTGGAACAGAATATGAGGTGCAAATAGCATTGAGCTTAGTAAAAGCCATTATTGATAATTGGAAGTTCATTGATTATACTGAACAGAAAAGGTCCTTACTAATGCGATTGGGCTTTCATCCCTTAATACGAATTTTTGGTTATCCATTACTTTTCACATCTAATGTTTTTTAATTGCACCCCTGAATTTTGTGAATTTTTATTGCAGAAATGACCGTATACATCTGTTTAGTTTCATCGTTCTGGAAATTAAATTCTAGATACTTAAAAAACAATTATGGTCTGTTTGATTTTATTTTCAATTTTTTGTTTTGAAAATTGTTTTATAAAACAATTTCACACTACTAAAAAATAATTTAGCAAGCAAAATCGATTAAATTTTGAAAATTATTTATAAAATAAGTGTTTTAAAAAATAAAATATATAAAAACAAAAACAACTGAAAAATGTTTTCTCATCTTCTCTTGTTTTCATTTTTTCAACATTCCCTCAGTAACACATTCTACCTTACATCATCCTTGACCAATTGTTTGGGCAGCATTGAGTTTTTTTCTTTTTATCCGTAAGGATCAAAGAAAGGCATGTACTAGAGAAATTTACAATAACTCATATACTCAACTCAACCAACTCAATTAGACCCTTTTGGTGAGCAACATTATGTGGTTAACCTTTTAAAAATAACTAAAAAATATTAATTTTCCTTCATTATTTCGGAATGTGAACTTTAAAACACGTTTTTTTATATATGCTTCATGAATCAGTTTCCGAAATTTTAATATTACAAGTAAGAGCTACATCTTGATTGGAATCTGGAATTCAAGGAAAACTAATATTTAGACCATTTTTTCTTTCGTGCTCAACAAAAATACTTCTAACAATCCTTCACCTAAGTTTATATATAAACATTATATGCCTTCTTGTAAAAAAAAAGTTTTGTGTGATGTAATTAGGCTTTAGTTTTTATTCCATTTTTTAATTAAGAAATTACTGTAATGTAGTTTCGTTGAAATACTAGATAAACTTAAAATTACCGTAATGTCTGTGATATAAATGATTTTTTTTTCTTCATAAAATTGCCCAAATGATTCTAACGAGTTGAGTGTAATCTTCACACACAAAAAAAAAGAGTTGGGTGTACCGAAGGAAATATACAAGAAATTAAGGTTTGAATATTTATTAGAAGAAGTGTCCACATATACCAATAAGATCCAGTATTTCCTTAAGCATGCTGATAGATTTTGTTGGGAGAGGTATCAATCATCTCTATGCCCAGAAAAAAAAAAGTCCACATATTTAACGTTAATAATGATTTTTTTTACTGCATAATGTTAACAAATAGAATTCCTTTCCGAAAAGAATACATATAATTAAGCAAAAAAGACCCAAATAATTGCTTCTGGTCCGGATCCTGTTAGAGAGCATGCATCAAGGAATTGGATCATGGTAGAAGCAATATCATTATCCAGAGATTATTAGCTGAAATCGACTCCACAGTGGATATAAATAGCTTTAGGAAGAGGGCCATTAAGCAGAAAATGTTGGTGCTGATACGAGTTTATCTTCATGTGACTGAATCTTTTGGTTGTGACATAAAGCATACTAACTAGGCGTGTCTACAACAAAGCCAACTCATAAGCAACCTTCTTTATCAAAACCTTTTGGTGACCACATATGATGTGCGCGGGCCCACGTGATGTAACATATGTTGCTTTAGACTGGAATTAGAAGGAAACGAAATGGAGAATGATAAAAAAAAAAAAAAAAAAACCCTGGATTTTATTTTCTCAAATTTGAGTCATTCTTATTTTTTCAAATTCAAATTAATCATTTTAGTCCCTTAATTTTATAAAATATTTTTTATTTTCTCTTAACTAATTTTTTGCAGTTAAGATAAAAAATAATTTGTAATAATTTTTTACTGCATGAAAGACTAAAAATCATTTTTTGAAATTGATGGACTAAAAAAATAAGACAAATGTTAACCGGTACCTTAAGGTATTGGTTAAGAATCTTAAAGTATGTTTTATTAGAAGATAAATTGTGTTGTCTTTGATTTTGTATGCTTTTGTGTTATTTATGCAATAAATATTTTTTTAAATTTTAACTCCTTAATCAATACACTAAGGACACTAATTAGCATGATTCAAACAAAATATTTAAAATGTTTAAGAAAATGTTTGGTTGAAGTGTTTAAATGCATTAAATCATTTTCTGGAGGAAAAAAATTGCTAAACAATGTTTGGTTAAAGCATTTAAAATGTATTAAATTTGAACAATTTTTTTTATGACTTTTTATCACAAAAAGTAAACCACCACGAAATGTTTTGAAATGACTAAAAATTAATTATCACATCATTAGTTTTTCCACGTGTCCATAAGCAGATGGCCACCTATGGACATACCTCATCACATTGCAGAGATTTTAAACGTCAAGAAAGAAAAAAAGAAAGTGGAGGTAAACATTAAGGATTAAGATTAATCAATTTTTTGTTCATAAACTAAAAGTAAATATATACAAAGTCCAAGGACTAAAAATGAAGTATCTGAAACACACTAGAAGGGGGGATTGAACAGTGTGATGGATAAAAATTTTATCTTTCGAAAACTTTGAAAGCTTTTCTCAAACAGATATCAATGGAGGATGAGTTTCGTCCAAGGAGTTTGAAATCACTTAATGTTTAAAAATCAGTTAACAAAAATTGGACACAATAGCATAGAAGTAAAGTCTAGAAAGGAACTAGTTATATAAAAGTAGTAAAAAAAACACAAAGGTTTTATATTGGTTCACCCCAATTCTTGGACTACGTCCAATTCTCCTTCAAAACTTGAAGGATTTCACTAATCAAAACTTTTATTACAACTAAGTATTATCTATGTCACTTCTGATTACAACAAGTACTCTTTATGTCACTTCTGGCACTATCCTTAATCTCCCCCTGAGACTAAGACCAATGTATTTTTTGTCATGAAGCCACTCTTGGCTTTCACAAAAAATAGATGTTTGATAGAATATGTATTCTAATCACTCAAAGAGTGTTTACACAGTAAGCTTGAATAAAATGAAAACTTGCTAACTTATCAGAGCTAAGGTTCACTCAATTCGCTCAAGTTTCTTTCGTCCAACTAAACTGATAGCATTACAACACTTGTCTTCTAGTGATTTGATTCGTTGATAGATCCAAGCTAGTTGTTGTCAAATAGCTTGGGCACTTTACACGTGGCACGTTACTGTGTAGAGAGAGAGTGTGAGGACCACAAACATCTTCTGCCGTGTATCTTCGGAGAAGTACCTTTTGCTTGTATCGCCTTGTGCTTAGAGTTGACTTTCAGTACACAATCCAAATACAATGTTAATAGCACGAGACAAAAGGAATAAAGAATGTCAAGACAAGACAATTCAAAACTCCCCTCTTGTGCGCTATGGCACAAATTGCTTATTGAAGCATTGACGTTACCTTTTGATGATAGCTTTCCATTGCCTTTGGATTATTGGCTTCTTGGGACTAAACGTTGAGGCAATATCGTTTAATGATTGATACTTCAACTATTGTCCAGAGCCTTTCTCCTCATGCTTTCTGCTTGTATCTCATAGAGATAAACCAGTAACTTAAGCATGAAGGGTTAACACATAAAATTTATACTTTGTTAACATCAAAACCTTAGGGACTTAACTACTTGGTATAATCCAATGTGACTTGGACGCAACCAGACTTAACAAAAAATATAATTAATCCTATAATTATATTGAGCCAATTAGATATGCTAAATAATAAAATGAATTAACCACATTCTATTGATTCATTAAACAAGTGATTAGAAAAAGGATAAGATAATTTGTCTTATCCTATCCTATTCTACCCACTAAAAAAACCTTAAGATTCATATTTTTTTATCCGTATGAATCGAAGATAATATCAGAAAGTTTACAATAATTCACACATCTTGTTCAATCAATTGAGTTAAACCCGTTGACACCTTAAGATTCATTTTATATCATTATAAGTAAACTTTCCATAAATTAAAGTTGTTGTCACTTCCTCTACAACCAAATATACTTTAGTAGTAAGTGATCTGATAAGTTTGTCCTAACTCCTACATAAATAAATTTGTCCTCCAATTAAATATGTAATTAAAAAAATATCAAATTTGTATGTGAATAATAAGATTTTCATAATTTCAAAGCATAAAAAATTAATTGGTTAAATATTCATTTGGGTTTCTGAAAATGTGTAACGCTAACAGATTAATCTCAAAAAAATAAAAAAAATTGAATTTAGTTTCTGAATGTGCAAAAAATACAAGAAATTGGTCTTATTAACTCATTTTCATTAACCTTAACATATATGTCTATGTGATACCTATCTGCAAAAAATTTCAGACAGATTTCTGACAACTTATAAAAATTTGCAATAAGAAATTTCGGACAATTTACGATCGGTCTGAAATTCATCTCAAATTCCTATTTTTTCTAAAATTTGTGTGAAATTTGTCTACAACCTGTCCAAATTTTGTTTGAAAATGCATCTAAAATGGTCATTTTTCTAGTAATGCCCCTAATGATGTCATGACAGTTGACAATTGTCATGTGTCATCCACGTATGGTTGTCACGTGTTTGAAAGTTAATTTTTTAATTTAGTCTCTGAAATTAGCAACTTGATGTCATTTTAGTCCCTAAACTAAATCACTTATTGACATTTGGTTCCTAAACTTAATCAAGTACTATCATTTTGGTCCCTAAAAGTACTTTCAAATTTTCAATTAAGTCATATGTTCCATGTAAATTATTAGCATATATATTATCATATTTCCTCACTTCCTTTCTTCATCCCTTATATTTTTCACATTTTTCTTTCTAATTCCACCATTTAAACTATACTATAAATATGAAACTAATTTATGAGTGATTGTATAGCAGTAGTTAGCGAATAAATACAAGACATTGCTAACAAGATTCTATAAGATTCCAAACTAGATCTTCTATCCAAATCAAGCTATTATCCATATAATTTAATTAAAAATTTAAAAGTACTTCCAGGAACCAAAATGACTTGATTAAGTTCAAGGACCAAAATGTCACTAAGTGATTAAATTTAAGGACTAAAGTGACAACAAGTTATTAAATCCAAATACTATATGAAAAAATTGACTTTTAGACATGTGACAGTCATGTGACAATCGTACATGACATCATTAGACATGTCATGCGGGCACATACATTAAGGTTAATGCTGATAAGTTAATTAATAGCAAGATAGTGACAGCTCCAAAATATTTTAATTATGTGACAATACTTACATATATAAATTATACATACATGTTATATTGAGAAAAAATAAAAAATTAGTAGGGGCAATTGCCCTCTTCCTCTCCAAAGTAGATCTGTCCTTGGATAGGATTAATTTATTATATTTTTTTATACTTAAAAATTAAATTTAAATTTTTAATTTTTCAGGAATTTATCAATTTATCGACGTCAGACATTTTTAAGGACTAAAATTAATATTTACCTAAGAGTAATTACTCTGAAATAAATTCGATTTTCTTTCATACATATTGGATATAGAAAGTTAACATTTATTGACTGCTGATTAAATGGACTAACTAATAAAAAAAAAACATATATCTTCTATGGGTTAGGGCGATTCTCGTATTACATGATATTGTTGTGGTGTTTCTTTTTTATATGCTATGTTCTTGTTTGGCTTTTGGGGTCCTCTTTTGGAAAAATGACAAAATAAATAATAATTAAGAAAAATTTATCAAATAATCTTGATTATGTACACAAATGACAAAATTTAACAATTAATTATATTCTTTGTTAAAATACATATAAAAATACTAACAAATAATAACATATTGCTATTTTTTGTGTGATGCTATTAATAAAAAAATACAATTCTTTATTTTTTTTCTTTGACTTGCAACATAAAGATAAAATTAATAAAAAAATAAATGATCCTTCATTAATTGTTTTAAATAAAAAGTAAAGAGAGAAATTTCATTCTAATATAAAAAGAGGGAAAATTTCAAAAACAACCAACAGATAACGATGGAATGGAGGAAATTGATGAATTTGAAAAGAACATAATATATACTAAAACAGCTCACACTAGAATAAAAAAAAGCACCATATAGCATCTCAAAACAAAAATATTCAACCATGTGTAAAGAGGATGAGGAATAAAGAGAGTTTGAAAGTTGTTGTTGCAATGGATTGAGGATAATTGAGATCATATTCATGGGTCTCTCTCCTGTGAGTGCTCTCCTCAATGAGCGCCTTGACCTTCTTGTATTGGAGGCCATGTGAGGGAGTGTGTATATAATTCATCTGTGGGTCCAACACTTTTTGCATAACTTTTTTGCAAGATATTGTATCGAATTCATTAGCTGTCTTGCATTGCATGCCATGCAGTTTTCTTTTCTTTATTTTGGCTGCTGATAAAGTTGATTTGAGAGGAATGTTTTGTAAGGAAAATAAAATATCATCGAGTTTTTAGCCAATCAGCTGAATTATTGGAACTTGAATTGATGGTCTAATTAACATATTATTTTTAATAATTATTTGACAAATACTAATTAATATTCCTAAGACAATCTAAAAGTAAAATTTTTTTTTATTGAAATATGTAAAATTATGTTGTTTATATTTTTTCCATAATTTTTATAATAAATATTTTTTTAATATCTTAACATGTGTTCTTACGACGTTTATTAACAATACCTAATTATTTATATTTTTTAAGAGGCCACCTATATACCATATGCATTTTCAAAATTTAAATCTGTGACAATTAATTAAATTGTAACAACATCGTATTAATTATTTCACTTGCTCAATGGTTAACGATTATTTATATCCGAAAGTAAATTAAATTATTTTTATAAAGTTAAAATTAATTTTTGTATTTAAAATATTGATGTAAAAAATTGATAGAATGAAAAATATATAGTAAACTTAATCATATACAATTATTTTTTTTATCTGTAAAAATAGAACACAATTTCAAAAAATTATAATATTCACACATATTATTCAACTAATAGAATTAGATTCTTTGATCATGTGCAATTGTTTGAATGAAAGAAGAATGAATTACAAATTGATGAGTGTCTATTAAAACATAAATAGCTAGCTGGATACGTGGATCCAAATAAATTATATTCATGGTAGGTATTAAAAAAATTAAATACGGAGTAATATATTTCCTTAGATTTGAATGATTATATGTAATTATTTGAATAAGTTTCTTCATAAGCAATTCTGGAAAAAAAATATGTTTTTTTCATAAGCTAAAACCAGTTTATACATAAATAAAAATTAAGTTTTTGGAGAAACTAATATATAAATTTTTTTTACGTAAATTAATTTAAGCTTATAAACTAGTTTATTTTATTTTTATTTTTCTATAATTACTTATGAAGAAATTTATCCAAACATGTCCATAATTATTTTTCCTAAGAATTTACTAACACCGAGAATATCATTATCCTTTTAAATAATCCCGTGATTCAAAATTATGGCTAAAATAACGTAACAAGTGAAAAATGACATGTTTTTAGCTTTAAAATTTAGATTTTGAAATCATTAATCTTAGTATATTATTTTTCTTCACTGAATATATATTAAAATGAATTATCTTTTAAAATATGAAATCAAAATCCATTTGTATTATAATTGCGTTTGCATAGTCTATTAAAAATAATCTATAATGTGAAGTCACAATTTTTTTATTATCAACTGATGAGTACTTTTAAAATAATAGATAAGTAATGTAATATTTGAAAACATAAAATATAATTTATGAAATCAATATAGATTTAACAATTTATACTTGATGAAAAAATTATTTTGTTATATATTGTTGTTATATGCAAGAATAAAGCTTAAAGACATACTAAAAACTTATGAAAAGACAGAGAACTAGAAGAATGACATTTATAACTACAAGCACATACATTATAAGCATATTACTGCTCTTTACATAGAGCTGAAACATAATTGAAATTATTCAAGAACATAACCCTAGACTAGTGCTCTTAAAGTTAAACGCTTGATAGCATGTTTAATTCTTAAAGAAAAAAAAATTAAAACATACTAGAAAAACATCACAATTATTTCTCTAACAATTTTGTCTTTCACAATTAATTATTTAATTTGTAACATCCATAATTGAAAAACTAAGACATTTTCAAAGGTTTAAATTTGATTTTATTTCGCTTATAATTTTTATCAATATTTTTGTTGAATCTGTCTGCCCTCACATTACACTTTAGCATATGCTAAGAATAGAGAACCATTTTCATGGTGCCCATAAGCACTAATATATATTGTTTGAGGAAATGGTTTTCTGGTTTGTTTGCCATATATATTATCTGTAATACTCCTATTTTTGCATCTTTGAATTATATTTCTAATTATTCAGTATTTTATTCTGGAAAATTGATGAGAATCTAAAAAATTATGATCCCCACAATTACGTACATTTATTAGTGAGTACTATCTACTTCAGAATTTTAATAATTTTTTCACACCAGAGCCCCGATAAATGGTAAAATGAAAATTTTGTTGTTAGAAAGCTAAATAGTATGATGAAATAGTAAAAATAGCTAGAGAGACTCACAATTCATTTTTAAGTCATAAATATGCTTATAACAATTAATAATAATTTGGAACTTTTTTGGAAATTAATTGGGATGGTTTTTGTAAAATGACCAAAATATCCTTAATTGACTATAGAGGTTAACTAGTAGGGGTGTTCAAAGATACGAGTCACCTGCGAATTCAAATTGATCCAAACCGATCTGAATAATTTGGATTGAGTTATTTATGTATTTGAGTTAAAACCAAACCGAACCAATCAAAATCGTTCATGTATAAGATTAGGTCACAGATTTAGATTTATAGATCCGATCAAAACTAAACCGAACCGATCAAAATTTTTAGAGTTGTTTGGTTTGGTTTAAATACTACTAATATTGATACTCCAAGTGTTAGAACAACAAGTATTGAAACCACTAGTGTAAAAACTTTTTAAGTATTACTTTGAGATACATTGTTATTTGTTTTACTTTTTTTCGTATATATTTTTTCTATCATGTTTATAATATTAGTAGATCATACTGTGTTCATTTGTTTCAGCAAATATGGTTGCAACAAATTTGGTTGTAACAGAGTTTATTGTAAGAAATTAGTTTTTAGGAAATAATTGTTTCAAAAAAATATAAAAATAAAACCAATCAAATTTGATTGGGTTGGATCTTGATTTTGATCAAAATCAACCTGAATCGGCCCACGAATACCCTTACTAACTAAAGACTTTTGGCCTCAAGCTATTTTGGAAATTTTATAATAATCTATTTCAATGCAATAAAATTTATTTTCAGATAAAAATGGTGAAAACTCATAAAATACTAATTATTTAGCAAAAAAAAAAATTAGGGTAAGTTTTTTTAAGCTTATAAAAAATAATTTTTTTTAAAATTTATATAAACACTTTTTTTAAGAAGCATATTAAATTTGATTCTTAAAAAATTGTTTATTTTAAGTAAAATTATTGGGAAATACCCAAGTCCCACATCATCTAAAAATAAAACCACATTAGAATATATAAATGAGGAACAACCCTCACCTTTTGAGCTAGTTTTTGAGATTGAGTTAGGTCTCTCACATTATTCATTCTAACAAAAACTAGTTTAGACAAATATATCATAAAATTGTTTATTTTGTTTAACAAATACTTATTTCGATAAATAAGCGTAAACAAACAAGTCCTTATTTTATTAAGTAATTAATTAGCTTTTTAAGTAAGCTGGTTATTATAAATAATATTTAAGTGAAAAAATTATACAAATTATTCCGGTGACTTAAAAAAATTTACCATTGGGCGTGAACCACTTAGATTAGCCCAAATTCACTCTAAAAGTCAAATTTACCTCACCCTCTCTTAATTTTTTTCTTCACCATTTTACACCTTAAACTACCATTTTCAAAAGTATTGTTATGCCAAAATTAGTAGTTCGTGTTTTAAGCTTAGAAACACAACCAAACCAACCTTCACCACCTCTCAATCAAAGCTTTCAACTAAGGTTAGCTTCTAAATTTTTGTCTTAATGGGTTTGTAAGAGGATTCCCCCCCCTAAAATCCATTTTTGCTTACTTAATTTGTAACTTATCTCTTTTATTGCTTTGTTTTTTATTTTATAGTCTTGTTGTTTATTTTATCACAATCTTATTAAATTGTTGGTTTAGTTTCCTTATTATGTTTAAATACATGTTATAATGAAAATTGACGCTTGATTTTAATTTTGGTGTCTGAAATTATATATATATATATATATATATATATTAAATTTTGACTATATAATTAAGCATGAACAGTCAAAATTTAATATCATGTAATCAATTGAAAAGTCATATGACTGTTTGACATTAAAACTCAACCCTTCATTTATGGCTATATATTCAGATTTAATCATCTCACTCTCATATAAAGATATTTTCTCTCATAAGATATGTCATATATATGTGTGTTATTTTGGTTAGTTGGTTAAATTATATAATTTTTATATGAAATTAATTTTATTGGGCTAGGATAAAATTTTTTTACTCCAAGGCTTAATTATTGACAACTAATACAATTAATTAGGGTTTGATATAAATAATGAAAGAACAAATTTTTAAAAAGGCCATTTTCTTGGTAAATTGGGCTTTTGGACCATTATAGAAGGAGGAGGAAAATAAAATTTATTATTTATCAATAGTAATATTAGTTTTAAGTTTTAAAAAATAGTTATCTAGTAAAAAAATTATACATCTATAATATATATATATATATATATATATATATATATATATTAATAAAATGATTGAATTTTTGTTTTGGTCCCCAATATCTTTTTTAATTTTTTGGTCTCTAATAAATTCTTATTTTATTTTTGGTTCTCAAATTTGTTTAGATATTGGTATAAAAACTACTTTAGATAGCACTTAAGGGACTAAAATGTTAAAAAAATATTAAGGACCTAAACAAAATTTCAATCATTTATCAAATAATTCTTAATAAATTCTTATGCGTGTTCTTTTTCTTGTTTATGTTGGTAATAAAATGCTAAATTCGAGGACAAATTTCTTACAAGAAGGGAATAATGAAAACCTACCTATGGAACTTCACTTGGAAGAGAATATATTAGACATATTTTATATGTGTGATTTTGTTGGGTATTGTCATTTGTATTGGGGTTAAGCACATTTCATTAGTTTGTTTGACTTGGCATAAGTTTGGGCCTTTAATAAGGAGTCTTGATAGTCTATAGTACTCTCTTTGTCTTTAAATATAAAATTCTTTTAACTAATTCACACCATTTAAGAAAGTTGATTAACATAGTTAGTAATATTAAATTTGAAAAAAATTATATTATTTTAGTAAAATTATCCTTAAGTTTATTAGGATTCATAATCTCTCTCTTTTTATTTAATTATTTTCACACTTGATTAATTAATGTGTACTAGTATTCTTATCCAATCTTTATAAGAGATAATGTATTTATCTTTAAATATATATAATTTATTGTAAATGAATAAATGATATTTGGGTAAAAAATAATTAATGCAAAAAAAAATTTGAAAAGAGTCTTATAAAAATGTTCAAATAAAACCGAAAGAAAGTCTTATATTTAGGGACAAATTGAGTATAATAGAAAATTGTTGATTTTGTAATTAGTTTTGACTCATTTTGGAATGAAGCTTTGTGATAGAAAATTCTCTCTAGGTTTTTTTTTTTTTTTTTTTTTTTACTTTTTCTCTCTAGGCTCTTATGAACTACTCATTGGTTCTTATATTTGAATTTCTTAATATAAGTGACAATTTTTTCTCGACTTATCAATTCCTTTAAGAATCGTGGTATTGTTCTATCACTTCTCACCTCAAGTCATTTTTTTCTTTTGATTTCTAGATTTTTCTTGAAAAAATTACATAAAATAATTCAACTGGGAGATGCTGAAATTTTATCTATAGAAGATTTTCTATTATTTATCAAGGATAAAAAATATATTTAATTAATTTTTTTTTAAATATATATAAAAGTATGATAAATGAAGGTGAAGACAATATCATAACAAGAAAATTTATATTAAAAACTAAGAAGTTAAATTTGTGTTATAAAGATTAAGGGTAAATTGTAACTTTGATTCCCTATAATTTTGAATTCATCATTTTGGTTTGTTTATGTAGTTTGTGACATGACATTTTTGTGGCAAGGGATTAAATGAAGTGAAAATTAAAAAGTATCTTGATAAAAATTGAAATCATCATGACCTTTTGTACAATAACAATGTAATAAACTACTATGTCACTTGCTTTGCTTGGTTAAGTTTAAAAATAATATTTTATATATATCATTACGTCTAGAATTATTGACTTTTTTCAATTATAAAAATTTATAGATTAAAACAATTTTATTTAACATATAAATCTTTTTTACGTCTAGAGTTATTTTGAATCATTTTACATAAAATAAAAAGATTTATATATTAAATAAATTTTTTTGTCTATAAATTTTTATAATTAGAAAAAAAAATTAATAACTTTAGATATAATGATATATATTACATATTATTTTTAAAATTAACCGAGCAAAGTAAGTGACACAGTGATTATTATTTTGTCATTGTATAACATGAAATAGAGGTATCAAAATTGTGGATTTAAAATTATAAGAGATCAAAATTGTAATTTAACTAAAAAATAATTAATAAATTCAAAAGTTTAAACAATAGTTTATTTAATTCTAAAATTTAATTCCAAATTATAATTTAATATAGTCCAATTATGTATCATCATTTAATGATATAAAAGATGTCAATAGAAAGAAAATTTAATAATTCTAAATTGACTTTGAGCTAGTTGAACTTGTGTAGCTAACCAAACTATGTTAGTTAGTGAAAACTTGCTTATTGATCAACTTCATCCACAAGTTCCACGCAGTTAATACACCAATTAGAATCGTGCTTATCAATCATTCAACAGAACGAATACATATTCAAGGATAGTGATATATATCCAACATTAGAGGAGACATAAACCAAACCTAATTGACCACAAGGACACGGTACAAACAGAAAGATGGGTTGGTAACTTTGGAGGTGTTTGGAACAGGTACAACGTTAGGAATGTTAGTTGAAAGGATGCTTCTTATGATCACCATGCCATAACTAGATCAACAAATTGGCTAGATCGAGGTCCTGATCACAATAAATAAATTAAAATGAAAGCCTTCAAGATTTAAAGCATTCCCAAGTTAATGGAGGACTAGATGCTTGTATTAATTCCAAGTAGCTTAAAAGGGTATCCATAAATCTACATCTCCCAGATTGTTATCTAACACCTCCTGCCTCTATTTCTGATTGAGAGAATTGCTAACATATATTTTCATAATATTTTGGATACACATAAAATTAATTAGAAATTATAAAATTTTGTAGATGTTACTTTTTATTTAATAAATTTTACTCTTAAATTTATAGTTTCTGAAGTTTTTTAATTAATAATAAAAAAATATATTAAAAGGCAAAATTAATTATTACATGAATCCGGATTGTTATATTTTCAATTAATATCTACATGACACATAATCAAATATTATTAATTATTTTTATAAATTTTAAAAAAACTTAAATATATATCACATAAAAATTAATCAAAATGATAAATACATAATGGTCTAGCTATGCAATAATTTCTTTTATTAAAGTATATTAAAGAGTATACTTCTCACTTATTAATTAAATTAAGAAAATGACTCAACTTTCTTTCAAAAAAAAAAGAAAAAAGAAAGAAAACGACTAACTATAGTGCCTTCGGTTTTACATCCAACTTCCCCTTGCATGAATACGAGAAGTATACGTAATAATATGTTAAATGTATTCATACACGTGTTTAGGGGGATATGAACCATATTATATGGAATTAAATTACTACAATCTTGATTTTTTTTATTTCTATTTTTCATTGGATTTAGAACAAAATATTCTTGTATACTTTGAACTTTTTCAAATTACTACACACAATACTATTTTTTTTTTCTATTCCTATAATAATCCTTCTTAATGTTTGAAAATATTAAATTGACATATTTTTATGTAGTATCATACTAATTTATTTAATGTTTGAAAATATTATACTGAAACCTTTTTTTTTTAATCATTGTACTAAGACCTCTAATATGGGGTGTTGTAAAAAAATCTCAGAAAATATTTATATATAATTTGCTCTAGCTAACATTTATTTTTCCTTTTTACTGTATATATGGTTGGAAAGCGAAATTTTGTTCTTTTTCATGTAATATTTAACTTCAAATTGGGAGTGAGTTTAAAACAAACTGAATATTCCAATTTTTATAGATGCACGTCCACTTTATATCATCAAGAAAGCTGGCCACACTCTATCTATTTGCATGCCAGGAATTTAGATTATATTTTTGTATACATCTCTATCACAACAAACAATTTTCGTAATGATTAATGTGACCGAGACATTCCCTATGCAACTTCATGTATAAGAAATTTTAATTATTTTAATATATCGTCCCAGCTAGATTCTTTATGATAGGAAATACAAAGATTAATATGGAAGAAATTAAGTTTCAAAGTATATTTTCAGCCATGTGAGCCATACATAACTAATTAGAGCTCACATGCTTGGTCGAATACGGTTGCTAAATTGCACCATCTATATATATAATCTTCTATTCTAACACCATATACCTATAATCCACTCTACGTGTCAAAATGGAACCACAAATACATAATAGTATTAATGTCCAAAAATATATAAAAAATTTAGGGTGATCCACATCAATTGGAAAAAGGTTCCTCTATGAAATTCATTGGTTCTCCCCCATGTGCTCGGTTTGGGTGTCGTTGGGAACATTTAGGGTCAACTTTTAATAGTATGTATGTTGCTCACCGCACTTTTTTATTTTTTGCATCACTCATGTTCCTTACGTAGAGAAAACAAGTCAATTCTTGTCGGTTTTATCAGTCACTGTTATAGTAATTTCTTTTTATATGTGATTAAAACTATATATACTGTATAAATTACTTATATTGGCATAAATAAATTGTGATAAATGGACTTCCCTAGATTATAAAAAATAGTGCAAATCATTCTCGGACAGTTGATGCAAGATCAATGTGTTGTAAAGAATTCGACAAAAAAAAAAAGTAATATAAATTGTATAGAATAAGATATCAATTTTTTTAAATAAGATCAATTAAAAATAAGAGGATTGAGATAATCAAATTTAAACAGCTGGTGAAAAATAACAACATTAACAGAGATTTAATTCTGTAAAAAAACAGAGATTTTAACAGAGATTCAAAGTTTAAAAAACTGGAGACTTAGATTATTGTTTAAGCATTGATTATTTCTTTTAGAAAGCAGTGCAATATATAGATTGAGGAACAACTTATGGATTAGTTTACTAGTAACATTGTAATCATAATTCCTCTTGCGGCATGGGTCTTGTGGGTAATTATCAATCTTTTCTCATGTTAGTAACCAATCTTTACTTACACTTCATTGAATCCATAAGAAATATATTTAATTTCTAACAATAAATTTGACAAGTATACTCAAATATGGCTATTAATGGAAAAAAAGTAATTGTAGGCAACGTAATCACACAAATGTGTTCAATATTTGGTAATAGAACGATCCAGATCGATATCCATTGCATTCATTAACATTAATTGTGTTCTTCCTAATTAATTAAAGTGGTAACATTGATAGTGACTATCACAGTAACGGTAAGGCATGTGTGTATGGTAACTGAGACAATAAACGACTGTGGTGGTTATACTATGTTAGTGTGTTTTCTTAATTTTTCAACATTCTAAAGATCCTTTCCTTGTTTTGGGTCTTTCCTTTGCATGGAATCAAACAAATTATATAAAATGGCTTCCAGCTGATTTATATTAACAACTAAAATTATAAATACTCCAAAATATATATTTTTATCAATAAAATAACGTTAAGATTATATAAAAATACCACATAAACATATTTGTTTACTTTTATCATTTTAAATTTATCAGGTACTTCAAAAGATAATTTTATCAAATACTTATAATTTAATAAGCTATTTTAGAATAATATTAGAACAAAATAAAAAAAAAATTAGTAACTTTCAGCTATTAAGTGATGTGACCTTATTAGGAGCGAATTGGTTGGTACATGTCACATAATCGAATGACGCCACTTCTAGAGATGAAAGATAAATCAGGGTAAACGCCACAAGAGTTCAACCTTGATAAGTTCAGAATTGATTTGACAAGGAATTCAGAGAGAAACTCTCATAAAATACACAAGTATTTTCTGAATAATGCCAAAAGTCCTTCCTTAAAAAAAAGTTCAATACATGTAGCGTTAACTGAAATTGGTGCAATTGAAAAGGCATAAGATTCAGCCACCCATTTATTTAATTATAATTACAAAATAAAAAATATTGGATGTGAGTCTTCAAATTAGTTTGAGCCTTCACCAATCAAAATTCTTACGAGTGTCTCTAGACTTTCGTCTTTCTCCACTTGGGCATTGTCAAGTATGATTGCTACCATTTATTGGAGGGTGTCCTCTGATTGTTTAGTTCTACTCCTAATCATAGGTCTCTGCATTTAGGTAGTTTTAAAATTCTCATCACTAAGGTCATGCTTTACAAAACAAGCTAAAAAAAATAAAAAAGTTGACGGGTAGTTGGTAACAGAAAGTTGTTAAACTAGTTTATTGAATTATAAGTATTTGATAATTTTTTTATGGAATGATAAAATTATTTTTTTTATTGAACAATAAAATTCTTTATTGAAATAGCTAAAAAATACAAAATGACATAAATGAACATATTTATGTGATATTTTTATATAAATTTTAATTTTATTTTATAAATAGAAATATATTTTGAGGTATTTATAATTTTAGTTTTTAACTAATTTTAAATACTTGTAATTTTTATTTATAGATTCATTATTTTAATCATATTTTTATTTTCAATTATTATATTTTTCACATATTGTGTTTTTTTACTATCCATCTTATATTATATCCTAAAATATTTTCAATCAAATTTAAAATAAAATAAAAATAACATATTTCTAGTAGACATCACACTTAATATTAAAAATAATAGAAAAATAATGTGAACAAAGTAATCATTAAAATAAATAGCTTAATATTAAAATATGAAAAAAAAGAAAAGAAAATAAATCTATCATCTAACAATATGAATATGGTGAAGTATAAGATGGAATAATAAAAAAATGTAAATAGTATAACAATTAAAATAAACAATGTAATATAAAAATATTTAAGTAATAGTAAATAAAATAAAATAAACTTATCATCTATAATCAATATCTTATATAACAAAAAGGTAAAAAAAAAAGAGAAACCCTATCTTATGTAAAAAAATATTAATGATAAAATCTTATCTTATGAGCAGAAGAAAAAAAAAGCATACCTTATATAAAAAAGATTAAAAAGAAAATCTAATGAGTATTCAAGAATAAAAAAATAAAATAAAAATAGAAGGTAACGTTTTAAAAAAATGTTACTTAAAACAACGTTGAAAAAAAATGCTAGAAGCTAAAGTTGTTTATTAAATAATCAAACAAAATTTTCAATTCATAATAAAAATTAAAAATTAACTAAAATATCTTTTCAAGCTGAAAAAAATTGTATCAAATTAGATTTTTACAAATTTATTTGACATTGAAATTGCCATGACGTTCATCATATTTACAAAAAGGCATGTATCAAACTTAGAGCTTATTTTATAACCTAAAAAAACTTAGCTTATTCTATCACTTTTAAAAACAATAATACATAATTTATAATCACATTATTAATTTATGGTCAGTAGAGATGTCATTATTTAATTTTCAACTATATCTCAAAATAAATTACTTATGAAAGATGATACTCTTGTGATAAATAAAAATAATAAGAATGTAACATTATTCATAAATATATTTTTTTAAAAATATAAGTTATAATATATATATATATATATATATATATATATATATATATATATATATATATATATGAGTGTTTTATTATGAAGGGTGAGAGGATTA